>NW_024884711.1:15396936-15455026 GCF_019232065.1 Centrocercus urophasianus
TTTTTTTTTTTTTTTTTTTTTTTTTTTTTTTTTTTTTAAATCTGAGACCTAATTATATCAGTTGTAGCTGTTCTGAAATGAATGGTGGCAGGAACTAATACTTGTTTATTTTCTTTCCTGACAAGTGCTCTGAATAAAAACAGTCTCTAGACATGATGGAATGACTTTTCCAATGACTCAGACACATTCAGTGAAACAAGGTTTGAAGAAACCGAAGCTTGTTTTCTCTCTAACAATAGTAATTGAAAATACCCAGAACTTTTAAGTATTTACACCATTTAGAAATACAGAAAAGTTGCATAGGGAGCCCAGAAAGTTTCCAGCAAATAAGCCCTTGCCCTATGCTTTTTCATTTGGGTGAGATACTGCCCGTATTCACTCAGGCTTATTTCAATTTAATGAATTTCTCTTTTCAGCTTGATTTTCTTTCTCCTCTTAATTTACAAGTGCCACCCAAAATAAACAGCCACATTTCCAGTTGGCAACATTTTAACATTCTTCACAACTCTGGGGCAAACTGGAGTTTTAAAATGAGCTCCTCAACAATATAGGAAAGGCACATAAAACTTCACATTAATTTTCATGTTGCAAAGATCTAAGTGGCACACTTTTTGCAAGCTGCTTAGCTGCCACTACCTCCTCCATTTCATAGAATCATAGAATCACAGAATGGCCTGGGTTGAAAAGGATCACAATGATCACCCAGTTTCAACCCCCTGCTATGTGCAGGGTCGTCAACCACCAGCCCAGGCTGCCCAAAGCCCCATACCTGGCCTTGAATGCCTCCATGGATGGGGCATCCACAGCCTCCTTGGGCAACCTGTTCCAGTGTGCCACCACTTTCTGAGTGAAAAACTTCCTCCTGATATCCAACCTAAACCTCCTTTGTCTTGGTTTAAAACCATTCCCCCTTGTCCTATCACAATCCACCCTCGTAAACAGCTGTTCCCCCTCCTGTTTATATGCTCCCTTCACAGTACTGGGCGAGCTACCTAGTTCAGCTCTGCTTTATATAAGGTTATTCTAACATTTGGTTATTGCTCTGAAGCACAGAGTTTAAAAGAAGCTAAATATCTGTATATATTATTCGTAAACTGGATAAAGAGAAGAGATATAGCCATTAACTTAAGCATAGTAATTGCAATGACGCGGCACTCAGTGACCCTTATAGGTTCCTCCCAACTCAAACAACTCTATGATTCTACAAAAACACACCCAAAACACAGATCTTTTTTCAGACTAACTTGTTAAATAACTTTGTCTATATTCTTCCCTAAGAATGCCAAATCCCAGATCAGCAATCTGGCCAACTGTTCTCCTGCAATCGCAATTAAAGCCTCTTGGCCTCTGACCCTCTGCCTCACACTCGGAACGTGAGCGCATCGCACCATGCGCTCTGCCCTGAACTCACACAGCAACCATCTCCACACGCTACCTTCGAGCAGTGCATTTGCCTGGAGAACAGCAAAAAAGCGAACTAACCTATAATCATAACGACATTCCCGGTCTTAGA
The DNA here is from genome assembly GCF_019232065.1 of Centrocercus urophasianus. Lineage (NCBI taxonomy): Eukaryota > Metazoa > Chordata > Aves > Galliformes > Phasianidae > Centrocercus > Centrocercus urophasianus. Next base: position 15,398,450 of record NW_024884711.1, read on the forward strand.
ATGGCTCGGATGCCTCGGCAATCCTAAATGAAGGGCCATAACGCTATATACGTCGAGCACGGAACGGTGGGCTCACCACGGGCCGTCTGGGAAGCGGGCCCAGCGGACGCGAATCCGCGCCGCCTCCCGTGCCATTCCCCGTCAGCCAGCGCCCTCTAGAGGCAGCCCGGGGCACTGCCGGCAGCCCGGCCCTCACCCAGCAGCCGCACCTGTGCACACGTGGAGGCGTACGGCCACGGCAGTGTCCGCGCAACCCCGCTCCGCCTGGGTGGGAAAGAGCCGAGTGCTCTCGTGGCTCTGCTCTGGAGGAGCTGAAGGAACACCAGTTCCTAGCGGTGTCCCTGCAGTTTCAGCAGCTCAACTGCGCTGTTACTGAATTTAGCAATGATGCTTCAGTGACAACATCCGGATCGCTAGGGAGATTTAGACTGGATATAAGAGAAAAACTTGCTCCAGGCGTGCCCATGCGATGCAGCCCGATTCACTGCCCTGACCCCACTCACCCATCCCATGCGCATCCTTCACCTGTGCAGAACATAGAATCACAGAATTGCTCAGATTGGAAAAGACCTTCAAGATCATCAAGTCCAACCTCAACCTAACCAAACTACCCTAACTTTAACAAACCACTGCTAAATCATGTCGACTCTGAACACTACATCCAGACGGTTTTTAAACACAGTCAAGGATGGTGACTCAACCACCTCCCTGGGGAGCCTATTCCAGTGCTTGACAACCCTTTCTGTAACAAAGTTTTTCCTGATATCCAACCTGAACTTATCCTGGAACAACTTAATGCCATTGCCCCTCGTTCTGTCACCAGTGAGAAGAGACCAACCCTGCTCTCACTGTAATCACCTTTCACGTACTGGAAGAAAGCAATAAGGTCTCCCCTCAGCCTCCTCTTCCCCAGACTGAACAGCCCCAGTTCCTTCAGTCTCTCCTTGCAGAGCATATTCTCTAAGCCCTTCACAAGCCTTATTGCCTTTCTTTGGACCTGCTCCACCACCTCAGTGTCCTTTCTGTACCTTTCTGAGGTGCCCAAAACTGAACACAACACTCGAGGTGAGGCCTCACCAGTGCCGAGTACAGGGGCAGGATGACTTCCCTAGTCCTGCTCACCACAGCATTCCCAAGACAAGCCAGGATGCCATTGGCCTTCTTGAAAACCTGGGCAAACTGCTGGCTCCTATTCTGCTGACTGTCCATCAGTACACCAAGGATCCTTTCCATCAGGCAGCTTTCCAGCCACTCCTCCCCTACAGGTACTCTAAAAATCACTTAAATACCATTACTAAAAGCAAGAACAATTATTTTCTATTTATTTATAGATTACATTTTTGCCATGCCAGTTTTATTATATGCTGTCCAGCTCCCAGAGAACAAAGGAGAGTGTTTATAGAGCTCTTATCTATAATTAGTGTCACCCAGCTAAACAAGGCACCTCTGTTTTATAACTGCCAAAGCTGCCACACTCCTTTTTTTTGGAATAACTTTCAGAGATGGACTACTCGAACCACAGTTTCTTTAAAAACTGTAAGAAAATGTGTTAGTACTCTACCCAACCATACCAGGTGGCAGGCTCTGCCACAGAGCCAGAGCTCAGAAAATGCTTCCTCTATTATATTTCCACTTAATTATTCTTGTACTTTTCAATAACATTGTGTCATAAAATCATGGCATATAGTCGATTTGGATTAGCTTTATCCAACCAGGTTATGACAGACTTTCAGCCTAGTCATTAATCTGTCGTCGTAAGTTTTGGAATTGTATAGATGTGAGAGCCAGCCATATTTAAATTGGGAAGGTATACTTTTATGAGTCTACATTTAATTAGAATTCCAATAAAAGTGACACATCCATTTGAGGCAGGCTTAATATGCTGAGTTTAACTTTTCTGTGAAACACCTTTCTCTTAAAAGGAATGTCTGCAAAGAAAAACAGTATTTTCTCCAGACATAACAATCTTCAGGCTGGCTTTCCCAAGGAAATACATCCCCAGAGCAACGGCCCCAACTGATACTGCAGTTCAAGAGGAAGAGGAGGAATTATTCAGCCTGAGCCTCCACAGCCCACCAGGACTCTTACAATGCATATTCTTGCTCTTCCAAGGATGAAGACATAGGTTGGCTTCCAATATGACCAATCACCTCCAGTCAAGAAGATGGGATTCTGATGCCCTTGGAAGCAGAGAAAACAGCCTCTGCTTTTCCAGCCAGTCTATCATCCTCCACTATACTTTCTCATTTTCCTGGCTAAGGCAAAAAATGGCATCTTTGTCTGAGAACTTCCGATAAATGAGTTCCCTTGCTCAAAACCCCCATACTAACCAACTGTCTGACTACCAGACCTGCAGTCCCATGGACAGAAGAGCACAGGCTACCAGCATCACCCGCCTCAGTCAGCCCAAGAAACTTCAATTTACATGAGCCAAAATAACCCATAAACCTGATGCATTTTTAAACAATTCTAGCAGGATAGATAACATTTGATACTTTACTGCAGCTAGTATTTTTCATGTTTAAACATATTTTTATTATTAAAAAATAGGCCTGCTTAAACTTACATTTGATTTTACAACACCCCATATTAGGGCCAAGATTTAATACCTGAAAACTGTTTAAGTAGACTTAAAAATATTCTGAATCAATGAGCTCTCCTTAAACTCTAATGAGATAAAAGGTGCTATTCTTTAGTTACATGTAGTTAAGGAAACTTTTGAGGTCAGCTCACCTTATAAATATGTTGCAGAGTCATGCGCTACATTAAATATTTATAATATTTTCATTCTCTGCAATTAAGCAACGGGAGAAGGAGGGGATGGAAAAGGCAAGAAAAAAGGAAAAAGGCAAGGAAAAGGGAAAGGAAAGGTGAGGAAAGGCAGAAGGAATAGGAAAAGGGAAAGGAATAAAGAAAAATTTCCCTAGTGAAATCATCCTAGAATCTAACCTTCATCACAGTCAGATCTTTTAGAAAAGGCATCCGCTTTTCAAAGGCATCAGAAGACACAAGGAGTTCAGAATGTATGATTTCCACTGACTCCTCATTAATGAGCATGAAAGAGGTTGGGCAGTAAGATTACTGGGCTCTTTCAGAAATCCTTCTGAGGATGGAGACTACCTCTCAGACACCATGCCTACAGTGCACAGACCTAGCCTGTAATACCATGCACTGTAGTTATTGCTTCTTTCATACAATCATTAGTTTTATTAGCTTTATATGCAAAACAGTGATTTCATAAACTGTTCTCTTTCTCAATATTTTCTGACAAATAAATTACTAAAATTGGTACTATTTTGTTTTGGCCATTGACATCACGTTACAGTTCCCAAATGCAGATCGATAAACTTCACAGTAAAAATGGCAATTCAGTAAATAAGCAGTGTTTCACTTGTCATTCTTCATGATGGGAAAATATAAACACTGAGAACCTGGATAAACATCAAGCAATTTAATTGCTTAAGTTAATATTTTGAGATGTAGTCTCTCCTTTCTAAAAAAAAAAAAAAAAAAAAAAAAGTAACAAATTAAACATGATGTGTTCATTTGTCTTAATTGCTTTTCTAGCCAATGAAAATGAACCTTTTATAGGAAAAGCACTAAGAAAAAAAAATAGAGCAAGTTTAAACATTACTATTTTAAAAATAGAAGCGTACTGCTTATATCATTGTTAAAACTGGCGGTTCAAATTACCAAGTATGGGATTCCTCTGATCAACTCCGATATGTGTCTGAGTTTAAAGGGCTCTGACTTTCACTGGGAAGAAAGAGGCACTTTCAGGGCTCAACTCTTCCTTCCAAAGGTAGATAGATATCTTAAACCAGATGAGATGTACAGCATCAGATATCTAATATTAAAGATATACATTCTAAAAGATTAAATAATATAATAGCAAAGAAGAAGAATAAAATCATATAGTTCCACAGCAGTAAGAAGCATGAAGTAACTTAGCTCCTCTTTCTGCCCTGAGGGACGATAAACTTGCTAAAGGAAGTAACTACGAATGGGGTAAAAAGATGAAACAGAATCACAGCAAAAGGTGAAAAGATGCTCTTGGAGGGAATTTATAAGGTGATGAGCTACCACAGCACAGTAAGCCTGTTCCTGGCCAGAAGTGCCACAGACAAAAACTATATACAAACTTTTACGATATTCATTCAGCAGATCAGATATTCCCAAATACACCAGAATAGAGAGATTTCCCCACCTTTTGTTAGTTTGTGTTTCATCAGTTTCCAAAGCACTGTGAATTCCCCTCTCTGGCTTCCCAAACTCCATCTTCCTGCCCTCCCAAGCAGGGATGCCAACACTTCTCCCTCCTCTTCTGCTCTCCAGCATCAGGCAGACATCTGCTGCAGCTCCAGGATATGCAAGAGTCGTGCTGGTTGGCACAGACCCATCCGTTCAAGTGCTGCGCACCACAGGCTGGGTGGCAGCAGCAGATGTCCCTAAAACTGGTGAGGACAAAATTGTAAGTAGCTTCTTAAAACAGTTTCTAACCCAGTACCAGATTCTCAGTTGTCCTGGGGATATTCCTCTGTACAGCCTAGCCCAAGGAGCACATGACAAGACAGAACTCTCACCTCTGGGTGAGTTGAGAACAGAAGGACCCGTTCCCTTACAGTATCTGGGAGCACACTTGGCTCTCATTCACAGCCATGCATCCATGCTCATGTGTACAGACTGCATGGTTAACGTAACGCTTAAAGAAGCAAAGAGATTTAAACTCTGGTGGAAAAAAAAAAAAAAAAAGCTCTAACGTCTGCAGCTAGCTTTAAGGGCTGAGTCTGTGAAACACATGTTCATGAAGAAAACTAAAAATCAAGTGAGGAATTATATCAGATGATTAAAGGCACTGTTTAATTATACTTTTCTGGGCCAAAATGTTCAGTGTCCTTTGATTTAACTTCAATAAAGAAATTATATTTATATATATATATATATATTTTGTTCTTAAACACACACATTCCATTTTTTGTTGCCTTTCACTGCACTGAACTGTTACCTACTGAAGCTGTCTTTGCTACAGTTAACTGAAGACATCCTAGCAGATGTGCTGATGGTCAGCTGTTATTCTTCGTATTGAGTCACCTTTAGAAGCCCACCCAGCCCCACAGTCGAGCCCTGGTTAGCCAGCAGTGTGCTGAGAAATGGGCTTCTCAAAGCCAGCTCCATTAAAGACTTGTGCAGAGCACTGTACAGCCTCAATCACACATCACAGGCAGATGTACCTGTAAATCAGACAACAAGTAGGGGTCAGAAAAACATAGCTCCAGAGGAATCACGGGAAGCTAATGAAATATTTTTGGCACTAAGGAAAGCACCTTCTGATGCTATACCTTCCTACATAAGGCTGTCCCTTTTTGCCTCATCCCTTTTCTTTTGGAGCTGAACGTTCTCACCAGTTAACTGCGTTAGTGTGATTTATTTAGTGTAAGCCTCCTTGGTAGGGATGCAATAACTTTTGACTTGTAGGGGGGCTGTCCCTCTTGCAAAAACTCTCAGGTGGTCATGCAGCACTGCACAGACCTCCAAGGCCGTGGCAATGAGGCTCTGTGTATCTCAAACTTTTTAGAGTATCACACCTGGGACACACTTAGCTCAAGGCCATTAACTGGAGAAAAAAAAAAAAAAAAAAAAAAAAAAAAAAAAAAAAAGGCCAATCTGATGCAAATAAATATGGCTCCAGGAAGACCTGCAGAGAGGAGCAGGAAAGTCAAAAAAGGAAAAATGCTGCCCACAGCATCTCCCTCGTGCTTCTGTGCTCCATCTCCGTTCGTCACGCAGGAAGATCCATCTCAAGTCATTAGGCAGCAGTGACACCTAATGCATGAGCTGGTAATTCCTTTTGGTACAGAAATATTAAAGGCCTCTCTGCCTGTCTATGGCTACAGTGCTCTCACAGACAGCATACAGGTTTTTGGGGAGCTCCTGAGTGACCGGTGAAGGCATCCTCGTCATTCCCATTCATTCAGTTTTACTCAGCCAGTAGTGAGTTCCTTGAAAGTGAGAAACCAATTTGGATTTGAAACATAGGAAAACTTGTTTTCCTCTTCCAAGCTATGAATAAAAACTCTGAGGGGCATGGATGTATTAATTCTTAAATTCTGAAGGACTTCTTGACCAGAAATAATAAGTTGACCACTTACTGCTAAAATGCTTTAACAGAAATCAGTTTTAAATGACTCATTTTTTTCATGCATCCAACTCATTCCACACTCTTTATTTTGTTTTGGCAGATTAGATTGTTTTCTGCACTGTTTGAATTTCCCTATCCTTCCAAAGGCATTTCTACCCAAGCATGAATAACAAGTATTCCAATAAATAAGAGATATCATTTAATATTTTATAGCCCAATAACATCAGGATTTTTGCTTAAGGTCTAAAATGCAAAGTTCCATTTTCAATTATATACAAAAAAAAACACCCCACATTCTGATGATTAGCAAAAATATAAATATAAGGTGAAACATAAAGCAAGATTTAATTATAAACAAATATAAATTAATATTAACCTATCAAGAAAACCTAACTTTCTTAGGAAAAGAACTAAATTCCTCAAAGACAAAACAAGATGAAAGTTCTTTATTAAGGTCAGTCTTCCGAAGGTTAAAATCTTCTGTTTAAAACAACGAGCTCTGCTTATTGCAGCTGGGCTGTTTGGGAATAAAGGTATTTCTATGGGTATTACTATATCCGTTTCTGTGGTTCTTTATACTTTAGACTGGAATTTTGAAGGCTCATGGTGATTTTGAAGGTTGATCACGATACAAGGTTTTTCCTCTATTATGAACTATTATGTAAACCTAGCTTGAATAAGCTACATAATTTTGCCAAATGATTCCTGAACCTTAGCCAATAATCTGATTAAAGAGAGCAAGAGCCCACTTTTTATATTTAAAAAGTGTGTTTGGTGAAACTCCACTGGTCATTCACATTTCATTAACCTCCAAGTTAATAATTCACATTCTGTCCATTATATTACATGCTGTCTTCAGGCCAAATTCACTCCTGGTATGCTCAAACTTGGGGAGAAGTCACCGAGAATGATTAGATTTGCTTAGAATCAAGCAAAAGTAGAACAAAGAAAAGGTATTACGTTGCAAGTCCTTTTCTTAGGCTGCCATGAACTTTTCTGCTACCAGCCTTCTCTAGAAGGTAGGACAGCAGCAGATCTGTAATGAGAAGCAGGTAAGAGTGGACTGAAGGAAAAAAAAAAAAAAAAAAAAAGCAACTGCAGAAAATAGCTTTCTTACCTAATGTGTCCTCAAAGCATTACCAGCTCTGATGAACTGAATTCTGCACTTTGCTAAAGAAGCAATGATGATTCATAGAAAGATCATACGCCGAGCTATCTCGATACTGTCTATAGAGATCCTAACAGATGGGACAGATCTCCTGGAGGGCTCCCCTGCCAGGATCCATTGCCTCCGTTGTAAGCATGGAGCCAAGGCATGACTCAGTGCATGACCTGTCCATTCACAGAAGTCATGTGCTCCTTTGAGAAGACCCAGGGAGCAAAAGCAGAAGGAAAGGCAGCTTTTACGTAAGCCTTTTGTTTTCAAAAGGCTGTATATAGTTTCCTCTGTCCTGAATCCCAAAATGCATTGCTCCTCATCCCATTTTTTAACAGCGCAGAAAGTATTTGGCTTTAAAGATATGCTGAGCCTTTTGCAAAGGAGCTGCTTCACTTATGCTCAGCTATGTATACGAACCAGATCAAAGTACAAAGGAGTCAAGGCTTATTTTGAAGGAAAATCTAAGTATTTTTATGTATCTGTAAGGATTCAGAGAAGAGTATCATGCCTCTTCCCTGGGGCTTCCTTGTTCTCACCCATTCCCATCACCATTGTCCAGTGGTGAAAGTGCTTGAATGCAGGAATAGATCAACTTTATGCATTGTAACTCACTTGAGCTGAGAGTAGGCCACTTCCATTTCTCCCTTCCTCTGTCCCCATCTTTGATTTTCATTGGTAGATACATTACAATAGAAAGCAAAACAGTACCCTTGATTTCTCTATTGCAGGATGACTGACATCTAGGTGACAGATCCTACACGCCTCTCTGACTGCCTCTTAGAAATATCTGAAAAAATACATACACTGTTCCTTGCTTATTTTAGTTGATCAGATTGTAAAAATCCCAACCACTGTTTCCATGGAAAAAAATAAATAACCTTCAGCAGCCTTTACTGAGAGCAGGTAGGTTCAAAATGGAAAACATGTAGTTTTAGGTTTGCAATTTCTTGACCACTCCCTTCCCAAACACTGAAATTCAAATGCATCAATATAATCTACTTATAAACGTTTCCAGACAAGGTAAAATGATATTCATGCCCAGCTCTGACAGACTTTTTTTCACAGACTTTGCAGGACATTGTCCAAAATGTGTTTAAATGCAAGCAATTTCACATCAAATATTTCTGCAGGTCTAATTTTAGAAAAATTCCTGAAGATCATTATAGTGTAACAAAATCTAAAGTGAATTAATATGAGCCAGCAAAGAGAAGTACGAAAAGTCTGTATTGATATTCAAAAGTCTGAATGCTTTGTTTCTGAGTTCTCGCTTCCCATCAACATTTGCAGAGCCCATTAAAACAATGAGACCAACAGCCAACCATTAAAAGGTTCTGCTTAAATAAGCTAATGTGTGAAAAAATTAATAAAGATGCCTGATACACCTGGCTGAACCATTCACACACACGGCTGCCTCTCGATTCTGTGAAAGCGCTGCACTCCTGGGAGCCTGTTGTACAGCCCTGTGGTATGTGGCTATTGGCAAACTTCCTATCAGAGCAAATCTGATTTACATTTTTTTTTTGCCAAAGCCCTCAATAAACCATGCATGAAAACAAAGTAGGATGATGGATGCGATATAAACATCAATCATTTGAAATGTGTTGTGCTGATTCCTTCCCATGAAGGACGCAGGGTAATGTAACAATCGCAAGAGTAAACTGCCAAGAACATTGTTTCACAGGGAATTCCTGGTAGAAGTTGTCTAATTTGAACCTAACAACATGAATATGAATGCAAAAGGACGAAAAGCTGACAATATCATAAGACCATTGATGGAAACCAGCAAAACCGTCATGAACAGTTTTCAGAGATATTCCCCATTCTTTCATTTTAAATCCACATTCATGGAATAGATACTATGAAAGAAAAAAAAAATACAGTCCAAGATCACCTCCATATTGTTGCCAAGATCAGCAGATGACGATGTCTCATTGGAAGTTGTTTTTATTATAACAGGGGATATATTATTAGTAATAACAAATCTTTAGATGCTAGCCATTACTTCTGGAGATGAAAGAAACAACAAAAAGCTGGCTATGGGAGCCAACCATGGGAAGTAATCCCAAAGTAGGAGGAGGACTTCAAAAAACACAGGCATCTCCTGAAAAATTACTTTTTCAAGGAGAATGTAGCAGACAAATATGCTCTGTGTTTCTCCTGTTTCTTGCTGTTGGCTCAGAATCCTTTTCTCAGAAAGAAATTAAGGAAAAAAAAAAAAAAAATCAGATCTACTGATGTGCAACTTATGGTGCAGGTGCACATAGATGAGAAATTGCAGTATGAAGGGGTTTGGGATACTCAATTTGAACTATCATCTTTCAGAATTTGTGTAGGCCTTCTCATTTTCCTTGTGTTATACTTTGAATACAAGTGTACACCAAATCTCAGAGTCATAGGGGTTGAAAGGGACCTCTGGGGATCATGCGGTCAAATCCCATTCTTCATCTGTTTCTGCCTATCTTTTGGAAGGGATGGAGGATTTGTCTTGCCATATCCCAAATAAAAAAAAAAAAGTATGAGGTTGATATTTAAGAAGTGTTCAAATACAGGACTGACTTACAGATAATGAGAATAATAAAACAACTGACGTGGATTATTGCACTTGTGAATTGGAACTTCACTAGGGTAGAAATAAATATGCATCTTTTTATATAGCAGTATGCTTAAGTGGTATCAAAATTTTTGTATTATCAGGTTATTTCTTTGTCCATTTGCATCTCCATTCTCCAAAAACCATACAAGAATAACAAACTAGATGCAGTAAGGTGGCCCAACCTAGTCGTAGAGTTCTCATAAGACCAGACAAACTCTAAGAAATATTTTCTCATCTACCCATGTGCAAGAACTTTGTGATACATGAATATAAACAACTCTTCAGCAGAAGTACTCTTCAGTTCATGTCTGTGCAAGACTTATTTTGATCAGAATAGAAAATATTCTACACTTGAGAGAGAAAATCCTGGTATAGTATCAATATTTAAAATGCAATTACACTGTTTAGCTAACGCACTGTATAGGCTAATGTTTGCATCAAAAGAAGGGATCCTTCAGAATACAGTTAGATAGTCAAACACAGGATCAATCAGGTCAAAAGGCATATGAAAACAACAGCAGATACTCCAACTGGAGTTGCAGAGACAGGAATTCCGTAAAGAACCAAGCAAGCCTATTTTGCTCTTTTCACTACAGAAAGATAAAGAGAAGAAGAAAAAGGGGGAAAACGGGGAATAAAGAAAGCTACTTTAGCACTTCTAAATTAACATTCCGAAGACTTTTTATTAGTGACCTGCTTGTCTACATGGAACTCAGTCTGAAAAGGTAGCTAAAAGCAAAGACAGTTAAAAACAAGAAAGAGTTCTATGGGTACGTCAGGAAAAGTGTTTCTGTGTGAATACTTTCTCCCTATGGTAGCTATTTGTCTCGGGCCTAAAACAATACCCTATTTTAAAATTACATATAACAAAACGCCTAGCTAAGACAGAAGGATGTGGGGAAAAAGCTAACAAACACTCAGATAACATTTGCTAGGCAGAAGTGACAATATATATCACCCAAGCAGATTTCACCAGCCTTCACAAGGAAAAATAAGATTTAGTCAATAATCCGTTGATTGCACCTTATTTTTTTTTTTCCCCCACAGATACTTATAGACATACAAATAATAGCTTGCTATGACCAGATGATGTATGGACAGATCATAGACTTCCAAGCAAAGAGGACTTCTGCTGCCAGATCTGTGTGCAGTGTTTGGAGTGACTGAGAAGTGGGAAGACTGCTGTTCAGCAGCTCAGTCCTGGGATGAAGAGGAAAAAGGATGTGGGATTCCTCCACCACACTAGCAGCTGAGTCCATCATCTTAGAGGAGCTGAACTCTTCATGGAATAAAGGCTTAGTCGTTAATTATGACATTCATCATGGATCAAGCAAGTATCCCAGACATGACCTTTGAAAGCTTTGGCACAGCTAACACATCATAGTCATCCCATATCTTCTATAGACTGGATTTCCAGCATAATCCTATGGTTGTTTTTCTTTTTTTTTTTTTTTTAAACTTTTTGAAACCTTTGCATTTTGAGCTAATGCCCATTCTAGGGAGTAATACTGCTAACTGTACAAATAAATAAATCTTCTAAATGAAAAAAAAAGGTTTCATCATTAAACCATATATAATGGTCATGTTTTACAATCTAGTATTTAGAACAATATGAACACTAAAGCAGTGTTGTCTTGGAGATATCTTTTGTGTAATGTGACAGTGTCACCTACCAAACACGCCCAAAAATAAATGAATAAATGTCTCCACAGAATGACAAAGTAAAAGAGAGACCACCTCGGATAGATACATGCTGCCTGCAGAACACAGAACGGCCTGGACTGAAAAGGACAACAATGCTCATCTACTTCCAAACCCCTGCTACATGCAGGGTCGTCAACCACCAGACCAGGCTGCCCAGAGCCACATCCAGCCTGGCCTTGAATGCCTCCAGAGATGGGGCATCCACAACCTCCTCGGGCAACCTGTTCCAGTGTGTCACCACCCTCTGTGTGAACAACTTCCTTTCTAACCTAAACATCCCCTTTATGTAAAGCCATTAGTTTAAAACCATTGTTTTAAAACCAGAAGTATGCAACAGTCTGGATTCATATTAGATGATTTTTAAATCTCACAGGGAAAACTGGATATCTTCTTCTCACTTAAGTGTGAGTGGTGGATTATTAGACCTGTGGCAGAGAAAGAGAATGATTGCATCCCTTTATGCCACTCTTGATCCTATCTGACATAATACAAACAACAGAAATAAACTCGTGTACAGGCCTGGAAGGGGGATGTTAAACATACATACCACCTCTAGTATCTATAACATTTTGGAATTTCAAGAGGGTCTTGGAGTTTACAAAATGTCATGGAAAATGATTAATAGGTGTAATATATGTACATACGTATACTTACATAAATCCGTATGTAGAACAACCATAGTCTGTCTCTTACACGTTATGCCCCAAAGAAGTATTTCTTGTTCACGATCCACAGATCCCTGAAGTTTTCAAAAGCTTCTGAAAAAAGAAAATTAAAAAAAAAAAAAATAAAAAAAAATCAATACTGTAATTCTAAAGGGACCTCCATATTCATTAGTTTAAAAAAAAAAAAGAAAAAAAGAAAAAGATTAAAACCCTCCATATAGGCACCTAGTGAACAAGAAGATGCTTTATTTTCTAAAAAGATACAGATTAAATTCAACACACTATAACTGTTTCATTTTTTATTCTTTCCTCTATTGAGCTTGCCAAAGAATAAATAAAAACATTTAAATAATTTTAGAAAAAAATAGGTGTTCAAAAAAAAAGAAAAAAAGCAGCCAAGCTCAGTAAACCCCAGTTCCACTACAGACAATATCTTAGGTCCAGAATAAAACTTTGCTAAGTGTTGACAGGATTCAGAAAGTGAGGAGAAAGAAGCTAGTTTGGGCTAGTTTTAACTAGCCTGAGATATAGAAGCTACTCTTAAGCTATAGAATGATAGAATGGCCATAGAATGATAGAATCACAGACTGGCTTAGTTTGGAAGGGACCTTGAAGATCATCAAATTCCAACCCTCCATCATGGGCAGGGTTGCTACCCACAGAAGACTGGGATTTGTGCTGCACAGAAAGGAAGAGGATGTTTGCTCAGCATTTATACTCACAACCAACAGTAACGTCCTCCCTCCAGCATGGAAATAGATTAATTGGGACAAGATAAATTGATCAAAGGTCACATATCTGAGTCACTGGGAGCAGCTGGTGTTTAGCAGCCTATGTATTAGGTACCAAGGAAACCTTAAAAAACAGGAAATGTCAAACACAACTTAAGAGAGTAAAACTGTTGTGAATTTGTACTTTTCTGATTCATGCAATGACTTGCAGATGTCATCCAAAACCTATGGCCAAGTTATAAGAAGACAGACAAGCTGGTTTTCAGACGAAGTTGCCCTGCCAGTCACTGATAGCAGTTCCAAGTGAAAATAAGATTTTCTTCTTTTTTCAATGAGATAACACAAAATAGTCTCTAAGTAGTTTCAATTATTTTGTTCTGAAAGAAACTGACATTCCAAAATTCACTGGTTAAAGAAATGGTAAAGCATCTGTTATTATTTTTAGAGTTTCCGTAACTAATTACATTACAGTATGTAAGCCAAAGCCAGACCTGTAGCCAAATTCCTCTCTGCTACATTGGTGTAGCTGAAATCACTGACCAGATTTCAGGGAAAATTTAAACTGATTGAACTGAAATTGGAATTTGGTCCATAGAATCATTAATTGCAATTCTTCATCAGTCCATATTGATACGATGCTGTTGGAACGGTTGGGCAACTTGCTCGCTCTTTGCCTTCAGGAAATGTACGGCAGCCTTGAACTGTTCAGAGGGCTCTGCCATACAGAGCTGGTATCAGGAAAATCTCACCATTAGCACCGAGGAGGACTGTTAATCCCCAAAAGGAACTGAATAGGCAAAGTCACACACAGCAAGGGAGCTGGTTCTCTCCGCCCCTCCAAAAAAAAAAAAAAAAAATAAAATTAATGACTAAATTCCAGCCTTCAGAGAGGGAATTGCTGTGTTTCTCCAATGTTAAGCATTGGGAATAGAAATTCCCTCCAGGAACGCAACCTATTTATTGTGCTTTCAGCTGGACAGAACTTGCTTCTCTCATATTCTGGGAAAAATGAAAAAGGACTTTCTCTGCTCTACTTTAATTTTAGCTACATGTGCACAGATGAAAACCTGCAAATCCTTGTGCCTATTTTGATTCCTCTCCCACATCTTGAACAAACATTGCAATATATATATTATATATATATATACATATATATATATTTTTAATCAACACCTACACAGGAAAGCAATCACTTGAACTTCATTTTGCAAATGAGCTACTGATGACCTAAAACTTTATTTTAACATGTGAGAAAACAGTCTACTGAATTAGAGCCGAATACAACATCCTCATGCCTAACACTGTTAGAAAACATCTTAGCCTATGGAAAATATATTGTTCTTCCTCTTTCTAAAGCAAGGTCTTCCCACCAGCTCAGGATGTTCGTTGACTGGTTGTTGTGAGAAGCATTTAAAATTATGCTACTGCAAAAATAAAGGTAGTGTGAAATTAAGAACTGGAAGAGAAAAAGGACATAAGAAAGATCACATGTAAAGAGAAACTGAAAGTGTTGCAGCTGTCTGCCTCAGAGAAAAAACCAGCTACAAGGCATGGTAAGGTAATAATATTAGTCACCTAGAAAGAAAAAGAATGGACTTCAATTTATATTACACAAGACCAAGAGGGCAATCAGTAAAAACAAAAGCCAGTAAGTTTAAGTTAGTAAGTAAGAAGTTAGTAAGCTGTGTTGTTATTCTAATTAAGAATGGAAGTTAATCTATGCACAGTTTATCTGCAGAACTTTCTGAAGCCAAAAATTCAGAAAGGGAATAAAAAGACTACTGCAAGAAAAAAGATACAGGAGTGCTTAAAAGCATAAATGCTTTACTGATGCCTCAGAGAACATAGAACAAGTCCTGTTTCAAAACTTTCTGAAGTCAATGGAATGTTTCTCTATTCATCTTGAACTCAGATGGGCCTATTGTTACGAATTCCCATGATTTGTGAGAGAGGATATAAATTACAACTTTAAAAGAATACAAATGCAGTTTGTGTTATTATTATTTCAAAAGTACTTGTCTTGGTTTCTCCCGCGGGATAGATAATGGAATGGTATAAAAAAGAAACATAATGAAAATGAAATTTGGAAATAAAATTTACCAGAAAAAAGAAGTAATATCAAATAACAGCACTCCTGAAATTGAATGCAGTTATGGAAAGCTGCCATCTGAAGAGATGACTTGTTCAAATCCATTACTCAGAAATCACTTCTAAGATGGCAGATGCCTAAACGTGTGATACTTAGTACTTCATAGAAAGATGCAGTAGATGCAGACACTGTGTAAGAAGTATTTCAGCTGTTTAAACAATCTGTTTTGCACTGAAAGCTTTTGATCTTTTGGCTGGTACTTTTCATGAAATATGAGGAAAGAACTTAAATGCAATAACACTATTACTTAAAACAGTACTTGGAGGCACCTGAAACAAAAACAGATTGGTAAAATTAACACGTACAGAGAAAAACTGGCATTGAAAATAAGTGTAATTATGTCACTCAATCCATACAGCACTGGACCAAAACCTTCATTACTTCAGATCCTAGTAGCTGTCTCCTTGTGATTTGGAGGTGTGAAAGTTGTTTTCACAAGAATCAGAATCTATTTGTTTGTCAGAATCTATTTATTTATATAACAGCAAAACCAACACTCCTTTCTATTTGGAGCAAGCATCATGTATCTCCAATACAGCATTTATCTCTAAAACAGATCAGTCAGGAAAGCAAGGTGGAGAAAGACAGGAGGTGGGACAAAAGAATCAACTGCACAAGAAATAGGAAATGAAAGAAAGTGAGAAGAAACAAATGAGACAGCAATGTCTAAAATAGAATAAAAAAGAAAAACTAATATAACATCTACATACGAAGTGACATTTCATCTTAAACTCTATTTTTTGAAGTCAGAGAGGGATTTCCATGGCCCATTGACCTTCTGCTCACCTTTCCCAAAGGGCTGAGTTTCATTCACCGTGCTCTACAGCTAAGAGGACCCTGCATTTCACTTCACATGATTTTGCACCAACACAAATTACTTTGCCAATTTTTCACTGAAAACGTACTGAAGTGTTGTCCCTCACCCTTATTTCCTTTCTTAGTTTGTTATGGAGGAAAAAAAAAAAAAAAGTGTAACTAGAGAAAGTTGTTTCAAAATAGTAATTAAAAATAATTAGTAATTAAAAAGTAATTAAAAATAAAAATCTAAAATTTCAAAATACTAATTAAAAATTTGCAGAAAAATCACAGAATAATAGAGTCATTAAGTTTGGAAAAGACTGCTGAGGTCATTTAGTGTAACCGCCAATTCCAACCTCACCATACCATTGAACCGTGCCCCTCAGACAAAGTGAACACATGTACACATGCTCAATGAAAGTTTAGTGAACAGAATTAAGTTAAGAAAACGGTAGAGAAATTTTGCAAAGAAAGTGAAATCTGGAAGAAAAATGAAGACAAAAATAGCCGTGGAATCTAAAAGAAAAATAAAATGTGACAAGAAAAAAATGTAAGGCAACAATGGCTGTTTTCATGAGTGTCTAGAAATATGATAAATACTGTAGGTACCGAAAGCTGAGATAATCCTGAATCTGAAATGACTCCATAAATTTTCCAGCTTTATTCAGGAAAATGCTTTAAAGTGGATTTGTTGGCGTTTAAAAATCATTTATAATCAACGTAAGGGAAACAACCTTGAGTTACCCTGCAGTTAGGGAGGGATGTGAGCACGCAGCCTGAGCAGTGAGCTCCCACAGGTCAGCTGCTCCCTTCTCGCTACCCCAGCCTGGAAGCAGGGGGCAGCAGGACCCCCTCCTTAACCCCCCCCCCCCCCCTCCCCCCCCAGCCCTCCTTCCACCCCAACCCTGCTCCTTTACCTGCTACAAAGTTTCTCAGGCATCACTGCAAGACTGAGTCACTGGGCTGCTGAGGAACTTGGAGCCAGCTCTGGGACAAGGTCCAGCAGCGATGCAGCTGCTCTCACACGATGCTGAACCTGAGTCATTCAGTTCTGCCAGACATGGGCCACAGGGGGATCTCAGCACACAGATCCCCAGTGCTCCCACTTGTCAGAGAGTTTGTTAGCACAGGCGAAGTGCCAGAGCTTGGCAGACCCACGAGTCTGTGGGACTTCTAGGTGTAGGAGCTCTCCCTGCCTCCCTAAGTCTCCCATTAAATGAGGTTAAATTGAATTTACCAAAGAGGTGACTGGTTTTGAGCTAATTTTCCCTTTTCATTATTTTCTCTATAAAAAAGTTGACTAAACTCACTTGCTTGATTATAGGTTAGAATACAGAATTCATAGGTTGTCACTGAACAGTTTTGTGTCAGTCTTTCCCCCTGCTGCTCCAATACCTGGTTCAGTCATGCTTCTGATCAAACTGGAAGCTCAGTTGGCATCTCCTGTTCAACTTGCTCCACTTACACTAGGCAGTATAGTCATTCCTCACAGAAACACTCAGAATCACAGAATTATAGAGTGCAGTAGACTGCGTCCGGATGGATTTTGAATATCTCCAGAGAAGACTCCATAACCTCCATGCACAGCCTGTTCCAGTGCTCTGCCACTTTCATAGGAATGAAGTTCTTCCTCCTTCTTGTATGGAACTTCTTCTGTTTCAGTTTATGCCTGTTGCCCCTTGTTCTGTTGCTGACCACCACTGAAAGAAGCCTGCCCCCAATGACTTGACTCTCATGCTTTAGATATCTATAAGCATTGATAAAATCCCCTTTCAGCCTCCTCCAGGCAGAACAGTCCCAGGTCTTTCAGCCTTCCCTCACAAGGAAGATTCTCCATACCCCTGACCATCTTGGTAGCCCTCCACTGGATGCTCTGCAGATGTTCCATTTTCTTGAATGGGGAGCACAGAACTGGATGCAGTACTCCATATGCGGACTCATCAGGGCAGAGCAGAGAGGGAGGAGAACCTCCCTCAACCTACAGGCCACCCCTCTTTTGACGTACTCCAGGATACCATCAGCCTTCTGGGCCATAAGAACACACTACCAGCTTATGGCCAATCTGTTATCCACCAGGACATGTAGGTCCTCCCCTGCAGAGTTCCTCTCCAGCAGGTCACCCCCTAATCTGTACTGATGCATCTGGGGAGATTCCTCCCCAGAACTATACACTTGTTCAAACTCACCTGGTTCCTTTCCATACAACTCTTCAGCCTGTCCAGGTTTCACTGAATGGCAGCATAGCCTTCCAGGGCATCAGCCACTCTTCCCAGCATTGTATCATCAGCAAACTTGCTGAGGGTGGACTCTATCCCTTCATGCAAGTCGTTGATGAAGATACAGAGATAACTCTGAGGCTTCTGAATGATTAATGACTTGTACAGGTATGATACAACGTAAAGCTGGGCTGTGGGGATTCTCAGCTCTTGCGCTCAGTTTTTGTATTGGCCTAATCATACATCATGAGGAGCAATCTAATTGTGACAAACCCAGCTCCAAGGGAAAGCAGTATAACCATCTGAGAAGAGCTGTCAGTGCGCGTACAGAGGATGGCAGGAAAGAAGTCTTTAAACCTAGAAGACAAACAAAAGACATTGGCTTTCCTTCACCAGACAGAAAAATGAAGAAACTCAAAATATAATCTTAATTTACCTGAACAGCAGAAATAACAGAAGTTACATACTTCACTGCTCTGTCAGAGGAAGAGTATACGAGAAGCAGAGAGCCACTGACCTGTAGAAAGACTAAGGCAAATATGTATTCTGTTGGTTCTACTAACTGGGCTTAATTAGAAAAAATATGGTTTGCCTAGGATTTAATTAAAGATTCAGAGATTTTGCTTTTGTGAGTGTTAGAGACTAAAATCCTCCATCACTGGAAAAGGAGGCAATGAGGCAACAGGTCCCATTGGTGAGAAACTGAAAATCTACTGGGAAAACAGCATTCACATTTTAAAATTGTTTCTAAAATTTCCAAATATGTATTTCATTGTCATTTCTAGAGCTTCTCTACCCTGTTTCTGCTAAAGGCATATAGTTGAAACCAGCTCCATCGTGATTAAAATAGAATTCCCCTAGTCTCAGTATGGAAAATATTCCAGCAAGATCAATTAATTATAATGGTAATGAGTATAAAGAGATTCACAGTACATCAACTCAGTGTAGGATAGTGACTTTACCACCCTTGTGAATAGAAGTGTATTTCAGTTTATTGGCACGTTAAAAGCAAAGAAAAACAACCACGCCGCTAACTTTTAGAAACTCCCACTAAAGTTTTATATCCCATTCATCACCACAGTATCCAAACATAAAGGATTTTTAAAATCCCTCTATGGGAGCTTTTGGTGTTCTGCAGAGAACAAAACAAGCCCTGTGAGTACAGGTAGGGTAAGAATGAGGATGCTAATGAGAGCACCAGGGAAAAGTGGGAAGTCAGGGCACTGTGTTGAAGACAGACCTCTCTGTGTGTCAGTTTTTCCACCTGAATAAAGAACCCACAGATCTCAACCAACTCTCTAGAGTGCTTTGAGCTTTGCAGAGAATAATTATCATGGAAATAAAAGCTATTACCTTCCTAATGACAATCAAGATAACAAAAGGAAAAAGGCATAAAAGCCCTTCTTTTTTGTTTTCATAGTGCTGCTCATGCTGGATCTCTAGACTATTTGAAGAAGGTGCACCAACCTTCTCAACCTTCTCTCACTTTCTCTTTTTCAGTTTACATTGGAATAATTGCTGCTGACCATACCTTACATTAGATAAAACAAGAACCTACAAACTCTTCTAACTCAGATTTTTCCCAAGCATTTTACTTTGGAAGACAACTAGCTATAGAACAGAGTTCCTAATTTTCACAGACAACGTTATATTCCCTGACTCACTCCATAACTATTGTCTTTCTGCAAACCAATATGATGCTGCAATAGAATTCAGAAGCTAGACTTTCCTGAACACTTCAGGGTGTCATATTTAAATACTTTTGGATGCCAGTTTGTCTCTGGAACAGGACAGGATATTCTTAGGCAGAATCAGACATTCCTCTGCAGCAATTTTCTTAGACTGCTGCCGTAACAGAACAGCTCTAATTCCCACAGCACACAGGAAAAAATGTTAGAAATGACATAGGAGGAAATGCAACTAATGGAAAATGTACTGGAACTCATCTCTCCCAAACTAATTTTTGTGGCATCCTTGTAGTTGGTGTTATAATCCAGATATCCCCTTTTCAGTGGCACAATGCCATCTTCTGTGAAGTCATAAGAGGGAGTATGTTTTAACCTGTATAAATAGTGGAACACAGAAGGACATCGTTACATAAAAACATTGTTAAATAAAATGATTCTACTCTTTTAAGTTAGGACATTGCATAAACTAAAACCCAATATTGTCAGGAGGTTAAGGAACATGGCAAACTGCACAAAAACATGAGCTTATTCCTGGAAAGGAAGAATGAAGACAGACCTAAGCGGGTTGAGGGAACTAAGCAGATGGGCGCATTTTGTTTACCCTCTTGAAGAGTACTTCCATTTACCTTTATCTAACCAGTGGAAGAAACGTGGCATTCCCTTATTTCCTTATTTTCCAATTGAAAGACAGATTTCTTTTATCTTCAGCTCAGATTATCCTGCTCTGACTGCCTACTAGTTGCCACATACAAAGCAGCAGCAGACAAACCTTCTTAACAGCACTATCTCAAAACAGTTCCACAACATTGACTTCCAAGAAAGAAAGAGGGTGTAATTCCAGTCCTCTGTCTTTGCTGAGACTTGTAAAAGCATGATTATTGAACGGAACAGCTGCTGACTAAGAAATGAAGCTGCAGAAGCATATGATATGCTGTCCATACAGACAGCAATCATTTTATTCCAGGGATTAATTCAAATTAAGATACGGTTCCAAGGACAGACATGAACTCCTGGTCTAAAGGTGAAAAGCTTTGGAGCTTATAGAAATGATGCAACTCTTCACTGAGCAAGTAATGAACTGCATATTGGAGATGTCTCTTGCTTGTGCAGGAAGAATGAAAAGCAAAGAAATGTGTGCTGAACAAATGCGAAATGCAGCTAGTAGGAGCACACAATTCACTCCTCTGTTGTAGTTCAGAGCTTACCAGCATTTCAGGGTAATTCCCACAGTACTCAGTGGAACCAAGGGAAGCATAATTCTTCCTGGAAAATGAGAGATCTCATCATTTTAGTGTTTTTTGTTGTTGTTGGTTTTTTTTCCTTAACACATGTTCTTGATAACTGATATTTTGTACTTAGCAGATCCCAGGGTTACCCTGAAAACATAAATGCAAATACTTCAAACTACTTTTTTTTTTTTTTAACTAAGAGATTCCAACATGCTAATTAAAACAGACTTTAAAAAAAAAAAAAAAACTAAGATTCTTTCACCTCACTGATTCTGCCTGACAGCCTGAACAATGCAACAAATATTGTTATAGCTCTATATCACCACTGTTGCTTTTTGCACAATTTCCAGTTCAATCTGAGACTCCAGCACCCTTTTTCAGGCAATGTCTGGAAAAGCTATACGTTATCACCACTCTGCACAAAATCAAAGTCAATGATAAAAATGGAAAGTGTGGAGGGGAGGAAGAAGGAACAAGCCCAGATCAAGCTGTTAAACCATTGATTTATAATGCTGAAAACTTTCTTTGGGAAAAAAAAACCAAAAAATAAAAAATGCTCACAAGGCCTGTTTTTGATAATTTTACTCAGAAAAGAGAATTGGCAGATAGTGACATGTTTTCAAAGCACTGCACAAAATTTTAACAACATGATTCCCATTGACCTTAATGAGTCACATAGCTGAAATACTGCACAGTGCTTTGAAAATGTACCCTACAGCCTTTTAAGGCTGCTGTTGGGAAACTGGAGCACTTGCCTCCTCAGTAACCTTTCAGTTGCAACTCAGGATTGCAACTATGCACTCCATCCCTCACCTACAGGAGAGCATTTCCTCCCATACCATGTGAGGGCCACCAGCACAGAAGCAGTTTGGGGTCTGTGTGGAGATGCTCCGGTGACATCCCCACTCCTCTGTGACCAGGAGGGGATGTGGGCAGGGAGAGGAACATAGTCCAACACCAGCTGCTGCAATTGGAAACAGCTCTCAAACTGGTTTTAATTACGATGAGATTTGGCCTGGCACCTACTCTCTCTAGAATCAAGAGCACTAAGCCCTCTGTCTTGATTAATGCTCTCTCTGCTGTATAATAAAAGATCTTCAGATGCTTTAACAGGCCCAAGAATTGTTTTCTTTTTTGCCTTTTCTAAATGGTACTACAAAAGGAAGAAAACATATCTTAAAATCAAGAAGTTTGTGGTAACTGTGGTATAAGGAACGTGGTAATTGTATGATACCGTTATGTGAAGCACTAGTTTATTTCTTCGTACAGTCTTGTCTATTTTGCATTTTCAGTCAATCACAGCAACCTCTTCCTCATTACTTTCTCACCAAGATGATGAACATTCCAGCTGAAACAATTCCTCTCTAGCAAAAAAAAAAAAAAAAAAAAAAAAACAAACAGGAAAGGGCTTCTCCCCTTGTATTAAAAAAAAAAAAACCCACACAAAAACAAGAACTTATTTTGGAAATCTTAGCATCTTGAAACTAAGAACCTCGAGAAAGCCAGAAGCAGAGGAAACGTATCTGCAGCACACCTTCACTGATGTTAACTAAACTGAACGTTGCTTATATCCAATAAAGCACAAGGAGATCTTGTAAACCTTTGAAATTTTAGATCTGAACAGCCACATAGAAGAGTGTGGGTTGTGTTAAGACTGCAAACATTTAGTCATGACAAAACTGTAAATACCTCATACATATATTAAAAAAAAGATATATTTAATAGCTATATAGGATAGAAACTCTGGCTGAGCTCCATGGTGAAAGTACAGAGCATTTTTGATGAGTTGCTTCATTAGGTGCCTTATCAGAGCAACTATGCAGAGAAGCAGTATTAATTCTGCTGCTCATGGGACATGGGTGCCCTTCAAACACTACAGCAGGATTGTTTCCTGCGAAAGGTACAGGATGGGATTTAGGAAGAAATATAAATGAAGGATTCGATATTTGCTGTATCTGCTTTCCAGCAGCTGTTTGTCCAGTTCTGTTCAGGTAGTAAAAGATTATTATATTGTTGTGTTGTTTTTTTAAAGAAAATAATGAACATAATTTTTTTTTTTGTTTACTGTAGAAAAATGTATATACAACTATAAACTTAGACTTTAAAGACAGATTAAGGTTAATAATCAAGGTCTGCTCCCAGAGTAATGCCTCCTATTTTGTTATGTTGGCTCACAACATCAGAGGTGGATGTTGGTGATACGACAGTAAAGGTTGATCCTTCCTACCAATATTCTATTGCACGTTGTTGCAGTACAACAGATGGCAGCAGAGGGGCAGACTGGCAAATTGACAGCTGACAAGTGCGTCAAAGACAAGGTGCTTCTATGTGGAAAAAGTGGCACCCATTCACACTCGTTGATGAACATTTATGAAGATCAAGAAGTGGATTTGAACACAGTGAGGTGGTGGGTGGTGCATTTCAGCAGTGGGTCATCTCTGCTGGTACAGAGTTTTATGAGCTGGACATGCAGGTTCTTGTTCATCACTGTCGAAAATGCATAGCTTATGGTGGTGACTATGCTGAAAAATACTGTTTCATGGCTAAGAATTTGTTCTGTCAAGTACTGTTACTGTGCTTTCTGTAGTTGTTGCACTTTCCACGGAAATAAATAGAAGGCACTACTTTTGGAGCAACCTATGTAGTTATGCCATATATTTACAGGCATACATATACACACACACATACACACAGTTTAAAAATGTACCATTTCCCTTCCTAAACTTCTGAAAAACAAACACATAAGAAGTAATTCATCAGCAGCCAAATCAAGCAAACAAAAAGTTGGGAGGATTTGGGAAGTTACCGCACATCAGCAGAACTGTGCTAACATACACAGATACTCCTGATCCCCAGCCAACATAGGATGATGCAACTCTCTCCATTCTCAATAGTTATATTATCTCACGTTTGCTGTGGGCTTGTCATACACATGGCCAATCATTTAAATTCAACAGGGGCTTGTAAATAAGTGACTTTGGTCACACACTTGAAAAATAAAAAGTCCTCGGAGAATAAACATTAAGGTTGGTGCATGATAGGGTAGATGTTAGTAATAAGCATTTAATTCCAATTCTTTCATTTTCCCGGACAATCTGCGATCTTGCAGCTAAAGTAATGATTTTTACTGATTTTTACAGAACAGTGGCATTTCCTTGCACTGTAAGTTTTAATTTTTCCTGTGTTAACTCATTTGAGCAAACTGTATGTATATTCAGTAATGTGCAATGTAAAGCAGTGCTTTACAACAGAGGATTTTTCCTTTATTTTTCATTTTTGGATGAATCTCAATTTGTTTGTTCAAAACACCCACTGGCACACATCATGAAGTATAATAAGACAACATGAAGAGTGGTATCATTACCAGCCTTATTAACATCTTTTTTACTATATATGTATACATAAATATTTAAGTGTCCTAAAATACAATAGTCAGACTTGATTTTCCCCTGCAAATTGAGTCAACAAGACATTAGGCAGACTAGGAGACCTGTGACATGACTTGCAACAACATATGACATTATTCTGCTTACCTGTGAATTACTGGCTCCATAGCAGAAGGCTGCTTCTTCAATGTGAATGCTCAGTCTTCTCACTGGAGAGTAAAATCCATTAGTTTGAGTCATAACCTGTGGAGGAGACAATGAAATTTCCAAAAGCTTTCTTTCTGCTTTCTAGTTTAGTAGAAAGGCTTCCTCTAAAGTAACAGCATCTTTTAGTTTTAAAAGCAACTGCATAACAACACTGTGCTTAAGAACAGAGATGCTTAATAAATAACAGCAGTAAACAGCAATTTTTACGGGATAATGTTTTCTTTAAAATTTCTTTGAAGTGTTTCATGTTTTGACAAAACCTGGATGTGAAATATTTCCTTCTACCTTCAGATTTTTTATTTTTTTTTTTTAATTCAGTACTCTATGTTGAGTTTCAGAATAGATAAACGCAAGTCTGGCTTCAGACTTCTACCTGCAAGCATGAACAACCAAAATTCAAAGCTACTGAGATGACCACAAAAATTAAATTCTACAACTAATTTGTTTCAATATTTTTAGAAGAGTCAAGGCATTAGACCAAAGTCTTTATCTTGTAACGGTTCTATAGATTTGTGTAATAAGTTTAATTCAGATGTGTTAAGCTCTGAGGAAAAAACATTCAACATGATGGATGTCCCCAAGAAGCATTCATTCTGCCTACTTTGCAAAAGAATAAGAAACTTAATGAGCAGTTAAGAGTAATAAGGACATCCTATTAAGTAGTTGAGAAAGTAGAGAGCGAGCATGAACATCATCTGAAGAAAGTTCTCACATTCCCAGTGAGCAATCCTCATGCCTGTTTCCAGCAGCACTAACATACTACCATGTAATTTTCTCGTTTCTGGAGTCACAAAATCATGGAATGGCTTGGATTGGAAGGGAGATCAAAGACCACATAGTTCCAACCCCCAACCGTACACGGGATTGTCACCCATCAGATCAGGACACCCAGGGCCCCATCCAACTTGGCCTTGGGCACCTCCAGGGATGGGGCATGCATCTGGGTAGCAGTACCACACTCAGGGAGAAATTTCCCCTGAACTATTTAGAATTTAAAAAAAAAAAAGTATGCACACTTACAAGGACTGGCCATAGAGTAAGCTCTCTTGTTACAGAATTTCATTTAAAGTATGCTGTCTAAGAAATGACATAACATGGTGTTACTGAACCTGTCAGTGCAAACCAAGTTACAGCAGCAGTAACAATTCAATACAAAGTGATAGCATAAAGCAAACAAAAAAATTCATACATCTCTGGAGATAACAAATCCAGAGCTTTATCTCACTCTTCTATAATCCAAAATAAAAAAATGCATTGTTTTGTCTTTCCTGCAAGACAAGGCTTTGGTTACTCTGCAGTTTAAATGCTGATATATAAATCCCTTATAATTTTTGTGAAAAAGACACCCCTGTCCTAAACATCATCTCTGTGTAAAATGAACACCCAGTATACTGCATTTACAGAGCAACAACAGCGAGCAAGCCAAGGCTGATGCTGACACAAGCAGCTGTGCTGACTTTAGATACCCACAAATCCTAAATCTATTCAAGGGCTTGAGCTTTTGCATAAAGCCGATATGTGT
Source organism: Centrocercus urophasianus (assembly GCF_019232065.1). Lineage (NCBI taxonomy): Eukaryota > Metazoa > Chordata > Aves > Galliformes > Phasianidae > Centrocercus > Centrocercus urophasianus. The sequence goes on from NW_024884711.1 coordinate 15,424,636, forward strand.
TGTACCTGGCAAATTTTTCATTGCTTTGCAGTGCAGAAACATTTTATTAAATCTATGTGCACGCCAGTCCTTTCAACAAAAAGTGCAGCCATGGGTGGACACTGGCTCTTTCAGTCTGACCTATGCCTGTCCAAATCTGAGACTGTTCCAAGTCATTTGCAACACAAATGATCAGTTGTAAAGTCAGATCTTTTGTCACTGTCCATCTACCATAACCTGTGGCCCACACAGATTTCTATTGCTAGCAATAGGAACCGTTTGCAATGGCACAGTTACAACATGATAAGCTACTGAACAGCACATTTAACTGTGTCACAGGATTTATCCCACTTATGATTTTGAATCCTTCTTTTCAACTATTTATGAGATGGAAACATTTTACTTCATTTTTCAGTTGGAATTAACAATATATAAAGATAACCTGAACTGGTATGCAACTGGGATCTATTCAGAACAGCACACATTTTTTATTTTAAATATAAAACTTCTAATTAAAACTGTTAATTGTGTAAGTCACTTTTTCACTGTAAAATGCAGCCAATGCTTCCATTTTCTTCCTTTGGGTAGGAAAATCAAGCTACCAAGTAGGAAAGAGATGAAGGTGGAGAGCTGCAAGAGTCCTCCTCAGAAATGATGAGGGTTTTGTGTAACGTGAAAGTAGTAGAGGAAAGTAAAAAAATGGATGTTCAGGCTTTTAATAAAATAAGGACTTGGAAGAGATAGCACTGTTTTTTCCTTCTTGAGAAGCAATATAAAATGAGATGATAGCAACAAATATTTAAAAGATAACATCTAAGGTAAGCTTCTGCGGTCAAAGGATGAGATGGGGGAATTCATGTGGAGTGATAAGAGAATGGATTCTTGAAAGAGGGTTTAACGGAAAGAAAACAGCATCGTGAAGAATTGTATCTACCTATTCTCTTCATATGTATACATAAATGCTATAAAATTTCTCTTCCTTCAAAAGCGCCCTCCAGAAATCCTAAAAAACCAAATTCCAGCAGAACTGGTCAAGCTCCAAGTCTTCAGTGCTTTTAGTCACGTTATCACCTTGCTGTTTTTCCTTAAAATCTCCATTGAACTGCAGCTAAAAAGAAAAGAAAATGAAGAGGCACCACTACTTTCATTCATATTTAGAATCCTGCAAGAACAGCCTTTCAAATTCTGTCACTTGTTGCACTGCTGTTGACAAGAGGGCATTGCCCAGACGAAAGGAACCTTCCATACACGATTTGATAGTCACCTTAACTGAGCTACCTGGAAAGGCTCCTGTCTGGTAAGGTTACCTTAGTAGAGAGGTTTAGAAAAGAAAGCCATGGTCACTGGCAGCTGATGGAGGGGAGGGTGGTTTTATGCAAATACCAACAACAAGTTTTCCTAGAACAAATAAAAACAGAGCAGCAGTCTTTCCCATATTAAATGACTGTCTGTATGCACTTCCTAAAGTTCAAAGCACTATTTTAGAGCTATACAAAGAACAGCAAAGAGCACAGAAGAAACATCACTTTTGTTGGAATTTCACTTTGGTCCAAGTACAACACCCTGCCAGACATATTGTTTTGTCAGAGGGTATCTGCAGTTTGCAACCATGAACACCACAGTATTCAAATTTGGTCCAGGAATCAGAAGTGAGGCAGCACTGCAAAATGTCCATATTTCAGTCCTGTGCAGTGTAGCAGTATATCCCCCTATAACATAGAGCTTACCCTTGCACTTGCAAGCTAAGAGTTTTGCAAGAGGATTTACCTTGACTGCTACAGAATTCCACCTGAATTCCTGATTTCCTGGTTTACAGCACTCCACATTGAAAAGGCATTGACTATGATGGCACAGAGCTTTCCACTTACAGCCAAAGGCTTAAAAATCAGACTTCATCTGGTTCGTTGAACTCAATTTCATTTAGGCAAGAGTTGTAACTCTTACAATTGTAAGCCACAATTTCCTACCTGGTGATCCTGAGAAATATGAGGATGGTTTTTCCTTGCAAGGTCCAGAGCATTTCCATGCAGAAGGGTGTTCAGTCATTTATCCTACTGAAAGCTTCATGCAACAGACTCATGAAACAATATACTCTCAGATACAGACAAGAGATGACTCCATAACTTCAATGTGTTCCAAATCACAATGAAAACGCAAGCCTTATTTGCTCTATAAATACAAAATAGCAGAGATTTGCTGTCATGAAGAGGTCACCATTTAAGTAGACAAGACAGACAAAAGCTTGGGCAAGAATAACATTTATGTTTCCCTAACACAATTGGGAACTGCAGCAACAAATGGTGGAATCCACTGCCTCTTCTAATTAGAACTGCACCAGAACTTTAAACTAGGTTGCATGGTTTGTGGTGTACTTAAATTACACATTACTTGCTGACCATCTGTCCACAGACCCTAAGGGGTCTTGCCAGTGCACTGAAGTCTATGCTGCCATTCTCAACAGCTGTAACTGGTTGAGCAATTTAGAGTTAACCATCTAAGTAAACTCAAGCTGCAACTATGCCTCCAGATAGAAGCACACTCAGTGCCTTGCCCAGCATAGCAAATAAAGACTGCAATAAAGCTCAGATCTTAACAGGGTTATTTGAGTCCTGATCCGGTGTCTCACACATCTACCCAAAGTCTCTAGGGTCCCCCATTCCTATCTGTGTAAAATTTTAACTGTGTTGCATGGGATATATAAAGGGCATGAACTCAGCAGCAGGAGAAACTCTTTTCCTCAACACTCAAGACAGAAACAACTTTACTCCCAGAAAGACAAATAACACAAGTTTAGAGCATGTAAGAACTGTGTGTGCCTCATCCCATGTTAGATCCCACTCTGGATTTATGTAGCGTTGAAATGGGAGGAGGGGAAGTACAACAGAAATTAACTTAAGTTGACAGCAATTGTTCTGGGCTTTGGCAGTCATACACTTAATAGTTTGGTGTTATTTCTAGATTTTTTTTTAATTTAATGCACACCATTAAAAAGCATGCCTGTAACAAATGAGTTTCCCTTAAAAGAAACTAAATCTCATGGCAGCTTGTTTATTAAACCCTTAACTTTGTAAAACACCTGGGAAAACAATAGTAGTGACTTTCTGACAACACTATAGGCAACTTTCTTTGGAATAGCTGTGAATAGCTGCTTATTATTGGGTAATAAATTCTCTCCAGTAATAGCAACCAAGACATTTTCCACTACACCCGGTGGCAACTTCTTCTGGTGGCCCTCAGAGGCCCCCAGGCTCCTTGCTTCTTGGCACAGGAGCAGAAGAGTGCCTTGTGTAAAATGTTGTTCAAAGGCAGCTCTCAGAGAGCCAGCAAGAGCCTCCCTGCAGAAATATAGTCAGCTTTAACTATTTATAGCACAGCCATTCAGTGGTAACATTTTTTTCCAATCAGGGATCTCAGGGTCAGTATCCCTCATCAGTATTTTGACAGCTAGTGGCACACGAATATAGATGGACTGCACATTACGATTCTGAAGACCTCTGCAGCAGGAGGCAGTTTTACATTCAGAAGACCGCGTGGTACTTTAAACTGATGGCCAAAAGATTAAAATTGAGATTAAATTTTGATAAAGAATGAACATTTACTTTTTCAAGACTTCCTATATTTTAGTTTTAGCAAATTTAAATTCTCCCTTTTTCTTTCACTATTTTTCCTCAAGCTAAACATTCATTTTTAAATTATTCCTATATGACTTCTTAAGCCATTAGATTTTTCTTAAAACATCCTAGACAAGCTCTTTAAAGATGCTGACGGTTCTTTAAACTGTAGTTAATTTTCTTCTCATATTTTTCCCACTGAAGTATGCCACTAAGAAAGCTTTACTTTTTCAATTCCCTTTGTCAAAATCCCACATAAAATCAAGAGGAGGACAAGCACCCAGTCAGTCCCATAAGAAAGTGGGATGTGCTTTCACCACAGAGACCAAGAAGTTCCAGCAGCCTTGCCTATGCTTTCCAGTTCATTACTCCTAGCAAAATTCAAAGCCAAGCACTTGGTGTTTTTTCAGGAACACCATTGCACGTTCAGTTTAGGACATACCTCTGACAACACACACAGATGTTGTTGATGTTTCTGCATGGTGCTGCACATGGCCAAGAGGTCAGCACATGGGCCTGGAGACCCCAGGTCTGCCTTGTGTCCTCCATCCATCTTTCCATAGGCATAAGACTAGCAATTACAGGAGATCCCGCTAACTGTAGCAGAAACCTTCTTTAGACATTTTTAAAGGGGAATGGGAAATGTAATTACTAACTGGACTAATTCAGATGGCAGACTCAGGAGATTTAAAACCATTACTATATTTGATATTCAAGACCAGTCCATGGACTCACTTTATTAAAGAAACATCAATTCCTGGCAAAGGTGTGACAAGTACTGAGCAGACCACTAAGGATTTATATGCTCAGTTTTGAAGGCCATTATCTCCTGGGCATACTGCTTAGTCTGACTCAAATGCACAGTAGTGAACATATATGACCAAAATCTCTGCATAAATTTTGCAATGCTGTTAAGACACATTAAAATGCCTGCTTTGTTTTAGAAATACATTGTTAGACATGAAGTGATTTAACAAGAAGTAACTTCAAGAAAACACACTGATCACATCTGCATTCAGCCACAAGCTATGCATACTCTTTCAACTTTTTGTGGCATCTCATGTGATAAGGTAGTATAGATATTCAATTGTCTCTGATGTAGGAGGGTAAAAGATAAATACAGTAAAACCAAATATTTTTCAGGTAGAATTTCCTTCTGTGGTTTCCAAATGGTGGCCAACAATACTCTCATGCCTAGAACATCAGCTTGTAATGCTTCTGGGTACAGAAAGAGCAGGAAATTGGGAACCATCTGTGTTATATATGCATCTGCAGTGATTTGAAAATGCTTGGCCTCAGTGGTAGTATAGTTCCACCTTGCCTCCTATTGGAATGATTTGCAAAGCAAGATCTTCATCCAGACTTGATCCTCTCCTCTGTGGATATGTCAACATCTGTCCCTTTCTATAATGAAATGGCCTGTGTTAATGCAGCATTTGAGTAACATTGGAAGTTCAGTTATACTTACCGTGGTGGCAGAGCTGATGACAGAGGTATCCAACATTCTATTGTTACGTCTATTCTTTGACCACACTGATTTATACATGTGCTGACTCTGGAAAACAGAATAATGAATTAAATAGCACTGAGACATTGACACATTTTTCAAGGAAAATGAGATGTGTCCACACAAGAATATCCACCAATTCCAAACCGAAGTGATTTGGCTTCTCAGGGATCACTGAGCACAGAAGACATGGGGAGGGAGATAATGGTGTTAAGGTGGATGCAAGAGGAAACTGTTGAGTTAGAACACAGCTTCTTTGTCCTTTCTCCCAGGAATGCTTCCAGTTCGCCCCTTCTTACTCAGCTCCAAATCTGGTTCTGAGATGGCATTTTGCTGACTGAATTTATTACTGAGCAAAGGCTGGCCAAGGGAGACAACACAGAAAATAATCTGAAGTCAGTCTAAGATTGAAAGAGGTGGATCAGCCTCCTCTAACGGCAGAACAGCAGATAAAGAAAACATGCGTGTTTATAAAAAACATCTTTGGTGTAGCTGTTTTGGTTTTTATTATTCCACTTGTCCTTAGCTATTCAAAGTTGTGGCATTTACAGTTGTAAACATTAAAAATGCAATACTCAATAGTGACCAATGTTTGTGCTCCCAGTAATTCAGAGAGGACAGAAGCTCCTTCAGAGGGTTTGATGACTGGCAGCACTAAAGATCTCATTTATACTGCTGCTTTGTGCAAATGTAGCAGCTGGAGAAAGTCCTCAGCTGGTGTTCTGAAGACTGAAGACTCCAATGGGGTCATATCAGATTTGTTTTGCTGCACTCACAACACGGCCAAATTTACTATAAAAGCGACATACAAACTGTTCTTGCTGCTTTTCACAAGGCAGAGGTTTCTTCCTCCTCCTCACTCTGAAGGCAAGGCTTTCCAATGCTTCATCTTAGGATAGCACATGGAATACTCTCCCTTCCCAGTCTACTTTAATCATGACCCAACCTCACAACGTGATAAAAGAGTGGAGTTTTCATGAAGTACATTCAGGGTTTGATTCCTGTGCTGAGACAGTTAGCTGCCATTGTTTTTTTTTCAGGATTTTTCCCCCTGAAGAGATCTGCATACATCAGTATTAACAAGATCTTGGCTCTCTGCTACTCCTTAGTTTGCTCTTGCTTGTTCAGTGGCTTTAGACTTTCCACAGGGTCTTACCGATTTACTCAACTTAATACAAAGTTGCAAGCGCTGCATCTGGCTGTAAATAAGGTGAGCTCAAAGATAAGGACACCCACAAGCAGCTCACATCTTCCTCGTGCCAGCAGCTCCAGACCTGTACGCAGTACTGCAAATGGAGCCTCACAATGGCAGAGAGGGACAATCCACTCCCAGCCCTGCTGGAAACCCCGCTTCTAATGCGGTCCAGGATGCATTTGGCCTTCCAAGCCACAAGAGCACACTGCCAGCTCACATTAAGCTTTTCTACTAACAGCACCTCAGGGGCTGCACCCAGCCCAGCCTGCAAGACAACAGTGTAAGGGGATGTTTCCCACATTTGGATTTGGGGTAAACATCCTTTTAATATTCTGATCATTTGGAAGAACAAAACATCAACGATGAAACAGCAATGTCAGAGCTCCAGAGATGTTATTCCTCTATTGGATAAGGAGGTGTAATAGCACCTTTTGATAGTATTACTCACGTTTTTAACATACTCGGAAAAATTCCCACTGCCAATGTCTCAAGTCTCTCAATAGAAAGGAAAAAAAAAAAAAAAAACAAAAAACCCACAAAATACTACATGGGCCATAAAAAACAGATACCAGAGTAATGCAGATCCACTGATCATGATGTTACATATTTTGCACTTCCAAACAGTGAGCTTTAGAAATGATCTCAGTGAAAATAAGTTGTTTAAATATACCACTGTTCTGAAACTTACCAAAAACAGACTAAATAGTTTGTTTCCTTGTCAATCTTTTGGAGCTGCTCCAGGATCATCTGGATAAACGTTGCATAAGTGCACTGAAAATATTAATGATCCTAATAATTTGATCAGCCCATTAGAATGAGAAGTCCAGAAGGTCCCACTTTGTCCCTCAGTATCAGATTGAGGAGATATTAGCAACTTAGAACAGAAAGGTTAGTGGGAAGTGATGTGAAAGAATGAGCTTCTGAGAAATACTAGGAGTTAGAAAGTGTCTCAAAGAAATGGAAAAGGCTTCTATTTTTATTAAAGGTCACAAAGGCAGAGACATTTGCCTCTGTCTTAGTGCAAGCTGAATTCAGTCCACAAGTAGAATGCTCCACTATGCTGCCCAGCTCCTCTTAACTACTAGTACTTCTGTTAGAACCAACACAAAACTCCCAAAAGAGAATAGACTTTGTTTCAAGCTATGTCTCTTTGGATCATCTTCAAGATGTATTTAAATCTCAATAAGTAAATAAATAATTACAGCAAACATCAAATTACACTCAATTATGAGCACTTTATAGCCCATGCCCTCCTAAAAATAATGGCATTTTTCAACATTCGGTTAGTATAAGCTCTTACATAAGTGAGTTTAAAGAACACAGTCTAAATGGCAGCTAAGTTTAAAGGTCTTTTGGTGCACATTTTCACGTTTGTGCCAAAGGTGCAGGCTAACAGATGATGCAGGCTTTATAACTCTTAACAGTGCAAGGTGATGAAAACTGACACACAGTTCTCCAGTTTTAACTTCACCATTATAAAAATACTAATTTTGCTCTGATACCCATAGTATAAATGAGCTGGGCCCTGATTGTATTGGGGATACTTAGGAGTTGTCACAGCTGTTAGAGGTGAGGCTGGTTTTGGATTTCCTATCTCAATGTCAGCTAAACTCCAGGTGTACTTCAGTCTGACTTCTCAAACAGGACTTCTTGTTTCCATGCTTATGTCTTACAAGAGCAAGGCTTCTTCAATTACAAAATTCTATAAATTCGGTAATAATCTGATGATTCTGATATAACTACTATCATCTGAAAAAAGCCAGCACTGAGTTCTGACACTTGTTATGTCACATAGCTTACTAAATACAACCCTTTCTGTATGCAAGAATCATGGATCATGTATGAGCAGTCATGTAAACAGCAAGAATGTAACTTCAATCCATCTTAAATTATCAAATTATGATGTCATATTTGTTACATCATTTACAAGCAGAATAAACAGCAGGATGAATATTACACCTGCTTAAACCAGAAATATTGCAGCTGATAACCAAAGATGTAGCATAAATTGAAGAAAAGCCTTATATTTTTCATATATTGCAACAAGAACAATTGAGAAAAATAAATTTCCCTACTTTAAAAAACAAAATAAAAAAAAAAAACTTAGGTATCTTGTACATAAAAATAAAAACCCCTGAGCCAGGAATTCTAAATTTACTCCTGCTTACAGGGCAGCCTGTTCCAACACCTCACCACTCTCATAGTAAAGAACTTCTCTCTGACATCCAACCTTAATCTTCCCTCCCTCAACTTAAGCCCTTGTCCTTCCATTATCTACCCTTGTAAAGAGTTGACTCCCCTCCTATTTGTAGGCTCCCTTTAGGTACCAGAAGGCTGCAATGAGAACTCAGCCTGATCCGACAGACATAAACCAACAGCAGCACAGCCTCCAGCAGAAGGGTGCAGAAATGACTTACTGCCAACAAAAGTTTTAACTCAGCCAACAGCCCAAGTCCAGAACCTCCCAAACAAGGCCCAAAACAAGATCAGTTTTGTTTGCTTGTTCCACAGATAATGCTTCTTTTGCTGTACCTACAAAACTGGAGCATCTGTCCACAGACAAAATTGGTTGCACTCCATAGATCAAGCCAAAGGAACTTCATTTAGAAGAGTGTTTTACTATGATGCCATAAGTTTATTTTTGCTTTGGGGAAGAAAGGCAAGAGTAACAATTACGTGCTCTCTTTCTGGAGCTCAACTTCATCGCAAACAATAAACAATTGCAGGTAGCAGACAATTTACTACAGTTAATCTGACTTTGAAGTGCATATTTGCCCCTAGAAGGCTAAACATCAGTTCTTAAGGAATCTGTCATGCTGAAAAGAACTTGACTTTTCTAACGGAGCAAGGGATAAATACAAATACAAGCCAATCTTCCCTTTGTTATGCCTCTGATTTCAGTTGTTCTGTGTCAAGTCAGAATTCAACACACAAATAATCTGGCAAGTGGGAAACTCTACAATAAGCAAACCTCCTACACCAGTGAAGAAGGGATACTACCCTTCCATCATCAAATATTTTGAGGTGTGTTTAGTGAGCCACACCAATATTCATTGTGCTAGGAATCAGTAGGGAAGAGCTCTTGCAATTCTGCTCTCTGTCACAGCCTTAAATAAGTCTGACTTACATTTTAACTACAATTACTACAAGTCCTAAGGGGATGGAAAGGCTTTGGATGTGCAGTACAGTAGCAAATGGTGAAAATTTATCTTTCAGTGGCTGTGAGATGGCAAATGAAACTGAGGAATTTATGAAAGGAAACAAATACCCACTGGCACAAGCACTGCCCAGGGCAGAAGGCATGTTAGCCAGCTCCAAGGACTATGCTCCAATTGCTGTATCTGCCCTTGCTCCCAGCTGGCTTGCAGCCACCAAACATAGAGTTTGGGATGAGAATCCTTTATCTATCTGCAGCTCTCTGTATAGGTACACCCTTTGGCTTACTGGAAGCACCTTTCAGCTTCCTCAATTTTCAAAGCTCATCTGAGCTTATAAATGCCTATAAAGTACTTTTATACATGATATTCAGTTCTTACTTCCAAGGAGCATCAAAATGCAGCAACAGTCCATGCTTATTTCTCTCACTTCACGGGCTCTGTTATGGGAACCTTTGGCCAACACCCTCTCATCAATTAGCAATTCTCATCAAGTGAAATACAGGGTCACTTTGCTTCCTCGTGAACCACATAGCAGCCACAAACCATGGGAAAGGTTCACAACACTGCACTTTTGTACCTACTTGTGTAGGATGTGGGATTTAGAAGCATGTCACAGTGAGACACCCCTGAAAACTGAAATAGGAAGAAAATAAATGCCAAATTTGTTCAGTCTTAGTATGTCATTCAGCAAACTAGCACACAACTCGGGAAGATCAGTGGTTTTAAGGCAGCTTGTACAAACCAGTATTTGGAAGATAACCACTGAGAGAACTCATCCCTTGTGACTTCCTGCTGTCAGCTGCCTCTCATACATGTTCAGCTACACAATCTGAGACAAAAGATCTGAAAAGCACCTCTAGAGGTCAAAACCACAAACAGGAGACAAATCCTTTATTTCTTTTCAGTGACCCTTGTGCCAGACCAGAGAACAATACATTGGGAAGTACTTTTCTTCTCAAGCACATCCTTCTGCGATGATGGTAGAACTTGAAATTCAGTAATTACTCTGTTAGATGAACACAGGACAACGAGGAAGAATACACTTCTGTATCACAATACAGGCACCATGAGCATTCCTGCTTAGCATGATACAATCACATACAATACAAACAGGCACACAAAGCCTACTGCCCTACAGGGCCTGATTTGTCAACATGAATGCAATTCCTCCCCTCTCAAAAGGAATTTTTTCTTTAAACAAATAGCCCTATTGATATCAATAATGTTACTGAATGGAATACAGTGCTCAACAGGCTAAGAAATCATTGATTCTATATCTTAGCCAAACACTCTATTTCTGATAACATCTTTTTCTAATTCCACACTTTCACCCTGCTCAGAACTGCCTCTCAACACCTATTTTCTATTCTCCATACAGGACCATTCAGATGGAAAACACCTCAAAATCCACTAGAAACAGGGAATTTTTAAAAATGAGGAGAAAAGACTTCCAGTTCCAATTGTTAGAACATGTGGGAAAATTTCTGAGAACTGACCATTACACTGGATTTCTTTCCATGGCTGCCACGAATGCCCAGTCTCATATAATGCTAAAAGCGGATTTCAGAATTAGTTAGACTAGGAAAACACACAGTGAGGTGAAACTTGATCTGTGAGCTCATCCCACAGTTAGAGTACAGGAAACATAAAATAGTCAAGAAGTCTCTGAAAAATGCAAAGTAAAAGTGGAAAGATCAAAAAGGAAACCACAAGAGGGCAGATAGACTACATAATGGATGATGAAATGATTAAATGCAGACGGGAGAAAAAGGGAAGGTGTCCCATCTCTTCACAAAAAACCTCATTTGGGAAATCAAGTGCTTTATGCAGAAGACTAGAAGTTAAGAGCATGAGGAAAATTCTACTTGTTCCAATTGAAGACCGTAGAATTTTTAGTAGCTGAACAGTGTTTTATCAAAGGTCATGGATATTTGGAGATCCTCTGGTTATTCATGGGAACAACTGACACACACCTTTGCTCCCACATAACGTAGCCTCTCTGCAGGCACTGGCAAGCAAAGTGACAATTAAGTGGCCGGTCTCATGACAGAGACTTCAAAGTATTCTCCAGCACTGAAATCAGAGCTAAGGTGGTAGGCCAAGCCTGTATTCATACACAGGAACCTCACTTCAGAAGGAAATTGGCTGTGAATGGATTTCTTGCAGGAGTGAGATGTACCTGCTGAGACCTGCTGTTTTCAGAGTCTGCCTTTACAGACAGCACTGTGGTCTTCTTGAAGACCACCTTAAAACACTCACTTCAGCGGACCTTGCATTTACCCATACCTGCTTTACAGCTAGAGGACTAGTCAGCCAGCATGCAGGAGATCTTTAGCACCTTGCTTTCTTTCATGCCTGAGCCTTTTTGCACTTCAAGTTCTCACCGGGCATTCAGATTTGGGGCACTGCAGAAGACAACACATCAATCACTACTGCTGCTTCTCTTAGAGAAACAGCCTTGATCTGCAGCTCTCTTGCTAAGGCAATCTGGCCTGAAGCTCCAAAGGAAATCGATACTCTGATGCAGAAAATAAAGAGTAGGCACAATTTACAACCTGAAAGAAGTAGGTAATCTGTGCTTAGCTATTTCCAGTGTACTTGATCAGAAAAGCCTAAAACAGATGATACTTCTACCAAATGCAGAGTCCTTATATTCAACTTTCATTAATTGTGGCTATGTTCTCTACATTAAAGAACTACAAAAACCTCCCAATCACATTCTCAATATGCTACATAATTTATTGCAAATGTATTTGAGTAATCTAAAATTTTCAGTTTCAAAGGTTCCCATTTTCTAATGTTCACTCCGCTGTCTCTTGCATTGTCTTAAGATTATTACCCTTTTTATCTTAAAGATATACATTAAAAAAAGAAACAACTCTATGCTAAAGATCCAGCCTAAGTTCTGCTTTAATTCACCAGAGATTTCCACCAAATTCAGAGGGAAGAAATCTAATTCCAAAAGAGAAAACAAAAGTTTAAAAAAAAAAAAAAAAAAAGCCTTTTGGTGAGATTAAAACCCACATCACCTGCCATCAGTTCACAATGCTACACAGATTATAATAAGAAGGTAACATGCTCTGAACTGTACAGATATTTTCAATACGATGCAGCTTATGGCAGTGACTGCACTACCATCAAAATCTGCAGATCCAAATTATTTGGAAGGGTGCTCAAATGTGAAGTATCCTCATCATACCATATGATGATATCTGTCATCTAGGGAGATCTAACAACGAGATTGCTCATACCGAAAGAGCAGCGTAAGGCTGGATTTTTCCTTGTTGTACCAGGTTCTAAATCAATAGCCTTCATTTAATTAGCTATATCATTGCTTGATTAAAAGTCAAATTTGACAAAGAATATTTCAGAATGCAATGCAACTGAAAGTGCAGCATTGCTGACCTCCATTCACATGATCTATACCAGACAATCCAGAATTTCAGTAGATATCACCATGATGCCTCTGATGGAATTAAGGAAAACCCGTACATTCAATTAATGGTAGCTATTCCAGGGTAACGAGGACCTAAGGAGTCTGCTTCCACACAGAGCAGTTCTGAAAAGGGAAGGATCCACAGAGACCTCTCTAAGCAATACTGAAAAAAATACCACAACCTTTGGTCCTCCATCCAAAGGGATGGGGGAAAAGGAAAGCTTTGGAAAGGGTTGGCATTTGGTCAGTTCCTAGCTGATTGTGATTTAGCTCAGGAAATGGACTAAGATTGAATCCAGTCAAGTTATAGAATATCTGTTGGACAGCAAGTATGGTTTACTAACAGAACAGTTAGATTGAGTCCTTTTGTATTTATTCTTTCTTGTATGGCTGTGACAAACAAGTTTATACACAACACTAATATTCTGTTTCAAATTTCTGCTTTTAGTTGCTCATAATTTTGCTGCAGTCAAAACAATGGTAATTAAGTTAAGTTGCCTGTGTAATAAATACTAACAATGTCAGAATTAACTCCGACCCTCTGTGTATAGCAGAAAACAGACTATCACAAAATATTTTTTCTGTAATCTATTTATTGTATTGGGCAAAAAATAATACTCTCTGAGGAACTGGACTGGCTCCAAGAGATCTGCTTCTTTCCTAATTCTGACACAAAGCTATTGCACAAAGTAACATTGAGAAGATGTTTTTCTATATTTCAGTCAAAGAACCGAAGTTTCTTGAAAAGAAATTCTAAGACCATCTTTTGCAGCAACTCCACGATTGCTTCATTTTACATCTAAGTTAACAGGTAAACAGTCAAAGTTTGTTTTCAGCATCTTTTGCTTCACTGTATGCAAAAGGAAGACAAGGGGAATATTTTTTGCAATCGTTCATCCATTCATAAACCACAAGATAAAAAGTGTGGAATGACTGAGGTCCATTGCAGCCTTTTGGCATTTACTGAATTAGGAAATTTGATTTTGAAAGTTTAACATTTCAGTGATTTTTATATTGTCAGGTGTTTTTTACATCATTTATAGCTGGATAAGCACAACCTCACGGTACCGTATCATTGCTGCTTTACTTCTGGACAATCACGGCAGCCCCTAAATTCTTATGTATAGATAGAACAAGTTCAGCTTTGTTTAGTATGGTAATTATTAGTAGACAGGTGTTGTCAAAGAAAAAGAAATTGAGAAATTGTGCTGTTTTCTATATTCCCTTTCATAGCTCAAGGAGTATTCAGATAGAGCTCTCAGACAGAGTTCAGGTGTTTTTGTATGGAGACAGGGATTGGACTCAATGATCCTTGTGGGTCCCTTCCAACTCGTATTGTATCATCCAATGATATTATTTGATATACTATTTTTCCACTCTGCATAATCTCTGACTTCATGAATGAGGATCTTTAAGGAGCTTTGAAGTGATCTAGTTCTAGCGGTTAGATTTTATCCCTTAAACCACTGGTCAAAGAGAATGCTTCCATCTCAGAGAGTTTTGTTAGTAAAGAAAAAAAAAAAGAAGAAGAATCTGTGCAAGATACTGCTGAGAAAATCGTCACTCAATTTGTAGTGCAACCACTTATCCATGTACAGCCCACCAAGCTCCATCTAACTCATTAACAAAAAGCCCCAGATAACAGTCAAAGAATGCACTATGCTCTCCCTCACCATTTAGTAATTTTTATTTCTATGAGAATTAAGGCAAGTACTTTGCCTGTAGGGACAATTCAATGTTACATTTAATATACAAAGGCATGGTAAATGGCTCATTGACTTGTGTGACTTGTATCAGAGGACTAAGTCATATTTTATAATGACTTTGCCTATTTTCTCTTCTACAGTTGCATATCTTATAAAAGAAGATCTTCAGACATTATTCCTTACATGGAATTGCACAACAATGAAAACTGGAACTGAATGAACACTTATGTCAGACAACTTACACCCCTGATGTGTGAAAAAAAAAAAAATGCAGTGCTTTCCTGTGACTCTAATGGAGATTCTAGCAGAGTTGGAGTGAGAAATGAAAAAACAGAACCATATTTAAACCTCTACAAAAACAAAACCAAGTCAAAAAACACCAAGATGTAAAGAGTGGAAAGTATGCTCTACAACAGAGGCTTCAAGCCCCTGTTGGCCTTGTCTGCTCTGAATGAGCAGGGACATGATTTAGTGCTCAGGACATGATTTAGCTGTAGGTTGTTAGAGTTGGGGTAGTATGGTTAGGTTGCAGTTGGACTTCATGATCTTGATGGTCTTTTCCAACCTCAGCAATTCTACAATTCTATGAGTTAGATAGTCTATCTACAGTAAGCTGCAGATTTTGCTTTGACAGTCATGCTGTCATTCCTCAATGAAGAAAGGAGGGGGGTAAAATGTACTGGTCTATGAAATTCAGTGCAGCCTTCTGGTAAATAGTTAAGATCAACAGGGCATTATTCAATACACTTACAGTCCAGATTCCATACTAGTGAATCTCATTCAGAGGTACACATGCAACAAGAAACAGTCTTACATGTTTAGAAAGCCTACCAGGATTTTAGTTTTAACTGCTACTCACAGTGAAAATATAAAGGGCAAGAATCTACACTTACAAAGTGTTTAAATCAATATTCTTAAACCATATAGCAATGAAATTCCCCGTGGTTTCCAGGGGCTACAGGCATGAACAACACTTAAGGAATGTGAAGTATATTGAAAGTACTATTTCAGCAGACATCTGAAATAAAATTCCACAGGCCAGCTTTTCCACTGGAAGGAAAAACAGATTTTCAGAGGGAAACAGTACTTTAGGAAAGAAGTCTTCACCTGGTTAACACAGGACACCACCACATTTCTTGAAAAACAGACCATTAGCTATCCTTTTAGCAGCTGCAACTCCTAACTAGACTTTAAAAAACAGTAATTCCACATTATATGTTGTAAACTATTGCTTGTGATTTTCCCTGTGTCAATTTTATTGTGCAGAGAATCATAACCTTCTTTTTATTTTTTTTGAGTCTTTTAAAAACCCTTTCAGGAAAAGGCAATGTATAGAACTGCTTAATTACTCAGGCTTAAAAGCTGATCAGAGCAAAATGTAATCCATCATCAAAAGAAAAAAAAAAAAAAAAAAAAAAAATCACAAAATGACAGGATATTGAGGCTCTCTGGCTAGCCCACTCCCCCCACAGGAACAGGACTAGCAAGAATAGGTTGCTTGCAGCCCTATTCAGCCCCATTCTGGATACCTCCAAGGACAGCCATTCTCCAGCCTCCCCGGGCACTTGATCTAATTTTTGACCACCCTTGTGGTGAAAAAAATTTTCCTAATAGCTACCTGGCATTTCCCATATTCCAGTTGGCATCTGTTGTAGCATTTCTTGTCACCATAGTTTTCTGAGAAAAATCTGACTCTGTCAGTACCCTGAAACAAGGTGATTTGTGAGAGCAGTAAGGTCCCTTTGTAGCTTTCCCTTCTCCAGGCTGAAGAAAGCCTCTCTCTGTACACTATACACCATCCCTGATCAGCTTGGTGTCCCTCCACGGGGCCCATCAATGTGTCATGCCCTCACTCTGGAGTGCCCAGAACTCAAAAGGCTACCACATATTCAATATGATACATGAATGACACATACATGTGCACACACATAAACATATGTGTATATGGAGAGGAAAGGGAAATAATTTGTATTACAAAGTAGTACTGCTTTTTGATTAGACCTTCATTTTTAGGCCCCCATAACTTATATTCAAGTGTTGTCAATGGAAATTTAAATGTAAGAATACTTAAAGTAATTTATTCAAGTTAAAGTTATCTGAGGAAAAAAAAGAAGTAGGTAGCTATGGTTCTTAAACTGCGGACAAATATAATTCTGGGTGAAAACTCATACACACTATCATTGTTTTACCCAGTTGAAGGAAGGTGGAAGACAGATTTTGAAAATGCTCAAATTATTTAAGAAATTACTAAGTGTTTGGGAAATCAGCATTAATCACACCATTACTCCAGAACATTCATAGTGAATGTTATAGTTACCACACGTAATAGTAACAAGTTTTGGTTTTGTTTAACACTGACTTCATGAAAAAAAAAAAAAAATAATAATAATAATAAAAAAAAAAAAAAAAAAAATCAAGAAACTTCTAGAGGTTTTACTTGAAGAGATGTGTCTGTTGTTTTGTACCCCCCCCCCCCATTTGATTATAATCCATGCATCATTTCCATTAATTACAAGGGTGCCAGAATAATATTGCAGACATTTGCAGAGGTGCTTAAGATGGTACTGCGTTTTCTAGAGGCAGAACTCAGGCTTCTGCATATTTTCTTCATTTATTTCTCTCTTCAAATGCTTTTTCTATTCCTGGATAAACCAGTAATCTAATCTTCATTCACTTCAGAAATAAAAGACTTCTAAAAGACATTGCAACTTGCCTGGATATTTATTAATGACTGTTCTTGTTCCATGATTATACAAAGACTGTTTGCACAAAGAAGTCTCACTGGCTTGAGTTAAATACAATATAACGGAACATATTTAGGTCAGTAGAAAATCTTGTTGGAATCCTTTGTATAATCTTAAATCTTTAGCTATATAAACTTTAAATACTTCTCTGAAATAAAAGCAGTGTCAACACAATAACTTATGCTAAAATAACAAAAGCTATTTTTAAGGGCAAATTCTCTCCACATAGTTTTATTTTCAGAGAAGGAAGTCCCATATTTGGAAGGAAACACTTCTTCCTACTACTAAAGCTGTACAGCTGTAATCAATTGCTCCATGAGAGTGCAACCTGATTGCTTCCTTTTGTCTGAAATGAAATTCAGAGAAACAGATTCAGCTGTAGGTGAACTAAATTTCTCTTTATAGACAGTGATTTTTTTTTTTTGCTTCTTGTTTAAATGGCTTTTGGATCATTAAGTTCTGTAATCAGTGAAATTGAAAGTAGGTTCTCAAATACAATGTCTAAGGTGTGTTTTGTCTGTATTTGACAACAAACAAGCCTAATTCAACAAAATATTTTTTGTATTATTTATATAAATTTATTCATATGTACACATAAGTTTTACCCCTATTCTTTTTCTTCCATAGAACCACAACACTGCTATTTGTTTTGTTTTAATTTGTCCTAGGCTCTGGCATTACTGAGGCCATCTAATAGGATTATTTTTTGACTCTTTAGTTGGTGCTGTGAAAAGGAGCAAAGCAACATTCTGCAGCTCAGAATCAAAAGCCATGATCCTCTCTCTCCCTCTCTGTTAGGCTAAACAGCAGCTTTAACCTTGAAGCATCGTGCTGTTGAACATCCTTGGTGCCACACTAAACAAATGAGAAAACCTACCCAAAAACTCTATCAAAAAATAACTTAAGTATCTATATATATGCTCTCATAAATATAATATATATAAATATATATAATATATAATACGTACTATATATTACATACATAAAATATATATTTTATATATAACACATATATATAAAATATATATATAAATAAAAAATATAAAAACTGTATAATCAAAGAATTTTAGGATATTATAATCACAAAATAAACAAGAGAGTTAGGCAAAGCAGACTACAATAACGAAAGAGAATAAATAGAAAGCTTACCCCTATCCTGGGCTCACTCACAAAACACCAGAAGAAGGGATCTCCAGAAGAGATCCTTCCCTTCTGGTAGCCAGCTCTTAAATAGGTCTAGGAGGGGCTGGAGCCTGGCTCCACCCCTTCCAGCAGCACAGTGAATTGCCTTCACCTGTGCTCCTCTGGCTGACTCATGGCTCGCCTCAGGTGATCAATCAGAGGTTCAGGCCGTGACTCAGCAGCTCCCATACATAAAAACTGACTTGGCAAAATTTCTGGAACCCCAAACCTCGAATCTGTGCTGAAGTAGCATTCAGCTCCTATAGGCAAGGATGAAAAGGTTGTCCTTAAATATAACAACCTTGGTCTACTAAAGAAAAAAAAAAAAAAAACACACACTCAACAAGAGGAAGAAGATGTAATGGCCAACGGTCCTAAAGGAGACTGGCTGTTCACAGCTCTTCCCTTACACTACTCATCATCAACCTATATAGATTTCCTCTAACCAATCCAAAGAAAATAACCAAGAAAAAGCAAAGCTTTCATCTATGCCTCTATTTAAAAGCTTTACAGGGTCTGCCAATACATATTAAAAAACAAAACAAAACAAACAAAAAAAAAAAAAAAAAAAACAACACTTGATAACTGCTCTAAGCAGTCAGGTGTAAACACAATTTACTCTGATTCTCATGAGTTAATATCTCAGCAAAGCAGAACTCTGATCATTTAGTTTTATAGATCACAACCAATAGCTGAAAATTAGTCCAGGATCCAGAAAGCAGACAATTCAGGACCATAAGGAAGATTTCTAAGGTGAATAGGAAAGCAAATCTCTCATTTATTTTATACGGTAGCCTCAACCTCTCTTTGAGATGAAGTTTCATAGCAGAGAAGTCTATGGGAAAATGACCAGTGCGCGTAGCAGGCTGCTGAACTAAACAAATCTACTTATAACACTTACACAGCCTTCTTCACACTAGCCATCTGCTCTCCTTTGCACTGGGTCCTCTGTCCCATCAGCTCATCTTAAGAAACAATGAGATTGCCCAGAAGCAATATATACAATCTAGACACCCTTAAACAGGCAGCATTTATCTCTGCTGAGATGAGAGGAAAGGACGAACAGTTTGGTGTCTAACAGTGTAGTCCAAACCTTCTGAAGAGAATAAAATTGACATCTTCTTCTCTTCTAGTGGTTGTACTACTTGGCTCTTGCCATGACAAAGTCACAGCTGTTTGTCCTCATTCATCCTGGATGCTTTCTTCCACAGCTGATAGAGCGCACTGAGCACAAAAGAAACTGAATGTGTACTCTCTAGTGACCACATATATGCATGGAGGGAAACAAGCAAGTATTGTATGAAACTCATTGAGAAAACAAACTTTGGCAACTGGAAATACCCAGCAAGGTATCATCAGCAAGAATCATCTAAAGGATACTTGATTCATATCATTTAGCAAAGAAAACAAGACCATTTTGCAATCCAAGGTAGTGAGGGGCTCAGCACAGATCTAAAATCACCTCCAGAAGGAGATAGTGATGTATTCCTACTCAACTCACAGCTCACTAATCAGAACAATATGGGCCAAGCAGCACTGTGGCTAAAAGACAAAATGATAATTGCCCCCATACAGCATTAAAACTGAAATTAAAAAACACTGGGAAAAGTGTGGCAACAAGAGCATTGGGTAATAATTAGCAAGATTTTCACCGGTAAGTAAGGAAACAGTTTTTTCAATTTTCAAGCAAAATTCAGAGTTTATGGCCCTTAACAAAACTCTGACACCTACTGTGTCATTAACAGACTCAACACTTCTCTATACAATTCTAGAAGTAAAAATGAGATAAGTCATAAGCATCATAAGAGGACATCAGAAGTGTTCCCAAAATGTTATTCTATTGAAAAATTCCAGTAATGAGGATGTGCCCTTCTTGGCACTTCTGCTTCTCCTTCACAAGTAAATAGATCTGACAGAACTGAACAACATCACTCACAGAGAAAGAGGCAGCTCTCCTTTAGTGAGGGACAGTGTAACAATTTGGATGAGGAACACTGCTCTGGACTGACCTAACCTGTCCAGCAAAATGAAATCTGTTAACTACGGTTATGCAGATGCTGTGGTGACAGCATTAACATCCCTGTATTTGCCAAGTCTGGCCGAATGATTCCAGGAATAGATGCAGCCTAGAGCTTTCTACAGGAGGTACCTCATACCTGAAAATAACCTACTGAAGGCAAAGTCTGCTTTATAAAGTGAAGACAGGCACTGGACATACACTAAATAATTTCAGTAGTTTTCAACTCCTTACCCTCAATAAGCTCCTTAAAACTGTCACATCAATTGCTCCTAACTGGAACAGTGATAATAATAACAAAAAAAAAAAAAATAAAAAAAAGCATTTTATTTTCCTCCATTTGATGTACCTATCTGCATCTCCTGTAGACCAAAAAGCTGCCCTCCATTTTGATTTTGACATGTCCTAGCTTATGGAGGTTACAAACTTATGTTTTTGTGATTCTATGTTCTCAAAATCTAAGTTGAGCCACCACCATAGCTGTGTAAGATCAAAGGAGCAAAGGCAGCCACTGCAGAACTGGGGATGTTGCCTGAGTACTAACAACCCTTTAAACGTTTATCAAACACAGAGGAAAGAGGAAAACATATTTGGCTCCTGTTTTCTCAAGCAGCAGAAATAAAGAAAACCTGAACAAAAGTAAAACAAAGTGAATCATAAATTCCCCAATGCTGACCTTTTAAGTTTGACACTGCAGCTCAGAAAACATTAATGTGGGGAAGCAGCTGTGAACTGCCTATAAATCCATTTAGGTGTGGAACCCCTCTGACTTCAGCTGGGCTTGGTTAAGAGGAGGGGGAAACGCAATCCATCTGCTTTCTATGATCAGGGCATGAATGGAAACACTGCAGTGGGATGGTTTGCTATGGCCACATTTCCACATCAGCCTGAGGAAACCTTCTCTTTCCTCCAAAATCCTACCTGAAATGAAATCCTAAGTCAGTTCAGACAGCCTTAACAAGTTTGTGATAATCTCAGCTCCTACTATACACAACACACTACGTTTACAGAGTTTATTACTGTTTTGTACATTTAAAAAAATACTCATTTTCTATTAGTATATTGAAAAAATCATTTCAGGTTCAAAATCTGGGACACAATACTTATGTATACTTCCAAGACAACACAAGGTTAGCATGTAGTTTCTCAAGCAGCAACTAAACTAGTGATGTGCCCCACAAACCAGTGGAAGATAAAGTGAGAACCTGTCAATGCCTTTGAGTACATTTTTACTATCATCACAAGGAGCCACAGTGCACCTGTTAAACATGTAAAAGGTCTCTAATTCTACTCTTCGGTAGATCCACACATCCCTGCACACAAACCTATACAAAGGGAAATACTGAAAATAAAAGTAGAACAAAGAATTCTCACATGTATGCATTGGTGAACCACTTACAGAGAAAAGAAAGCAATTTTTATTGAGCTCAAGTTGTTTTGTTGTCCCCCCTCCCCCCCCATTGGTGAGACTCTCGGTGTTCAAGTTATATGCTGAAAGACAGTTTGGTAGAGAAAATAAACACAAGTAACCTGAGTACAAACCAAGTAGGAGCTCTCATCAGTAAAGAAAAAAAATCTGTTCTGTTTTGTCCCTCCTCAGAAGAAACACAGCAATAAGGATTCTTGTTTCATTATTGCCTTTGTGGGGCTGGCCATGGTCTAGTTACAGCTACATACACAGAAATGGGGGAAAATAACCAAAGACACTGGGACTTTTACCTGCAGATATACACAGACATTATTACAAAGATACATTTCCACTGAAACTTATGCAAGAAAAGATACTAAAAATGAGGAGGGCTATTGAGATACACCATTTTTCCTTCTAGAAGACTAAGTATCTCTATATCTACCAAATATTACTTCTTTCACATACCATAGTTTGAAAAAGTCATTATTGGAAAGTCAGTAAATTGTTTCGGTTGAAATAAGGAGAATTTGAATCTT
This sequence comes from Centrocercus urophasianus, assembly GCF_019232065.1. Classification (NCBI taxonomy): domain Eukaryota; kingdom Metazoa; phylum Chordata; class Aves; order Galliformes; family Phasianidae; genus Centrocercus; species Centrocercus urophasianus. Next base: position 15,447,118 of record NW_024884711.1, read on the forward strand.
TTTTCAGTCCTTCCTTCATTAAGAGCTCTTGACATCTAATGGAGAGGCATGTCAGCTTCTTCTGTGTAAGATAACAAAACTCAGATGAGGTTCTGAAGGGTGAGTAATGTCCAAGTTTGTTTCCAAATACTGCATTATGCACAGGCATTTTTTGTTTGTTTGTTTACAAAACAGACCCATGACTTTCTGAGACTATGATGAGCACTTGTTTATGTAAAGCAGGAGCTTCTGCAGCTGTTTACAGATGAAATTATGCAAAGCACTGTATACCTAAAATTACATTCCAGACAGTGGGTATACACAAGTCAGAACATACATTCAGTGAGTGGGGTTTCAAAGTAATTAAGCATCTCCCAACTTCAAACCCTTATACATTGTTAGGCAAATGAAGGGTATATGATATAAAACACGTGAAATGTATTGAAGGAATTCTGAATCCTTCCCAACTGTGCACTCCAGTGAGGTAAAAGGGGGAATCCTTCAGCCTTTGTGGCAATGAGAATTCATGTTTTCTTTGATATGGAGTTGTATGCCTTCCCAAATACAGCAGACAACAAATACTCTTTGAGAAGATAGCAGAGCCCTATTCTTGATCATCTCTCCCCTTCCACGTTTCTCTCACATAAAACTCGTCACACATTTTCTCTCCATTTCTTTTAATTTTTTCTTAATATTTTATTACTGACCCAAGAGTTTCTTCAGTTTGGATTTTTTGTGCAGAACCATTTTAACACTCCCTTTTAGTATCTCAGAGACACTAGTTCTCTTACTGCTGTTCAGTATCTACTTCTAGTGATGCGATGCATTTGCAGATACAAAGAGGTGATTCAAAGTAAACCTTACATAGCAATCTGCTAGATGTAGAGTCAAGTCCGTCTGTAAATGATATAATAGAACCACATAATAGAATTGTTTGAGTTGGAAGGGACCCTTAAAGGCCATCTAGTCCAACTCCCCTGCAATGAACAGACACCTACAGCCAGATTAGGGTGCTTAGAGCCCCATTCAGCCTGACCTGAATGTCTCCAGTGATGGAGCAAGCACCGCTTTTCTGGACAACCAGAAACAACAGTGCTTCACTACCTTTATAGTAAAAAACTTCTTCCTTATAGCCAGTCTGAAGATTACTGGAAAATCATAAATTTTCACCAATAGATCAGTGTTAGATGAGTTCAGTGGTAGCAACCTTCAGACCCCATGATAAACAAAAGATGGAACAGAAGGAAGATAAGCACATCATTTGTAGCTGATTAAAGCTGCCACAAGAAATACATGCTTGTTTGACAGTGATAGTGGTAATTATGATTTGTAATACTTGCAATATCCCAATTCACAACATTCTTGAAGCTGAGCTTCTGACAGTGTTTGTCACAGGAGATTTTTTTGGGGATGTTTACTAAGGTAGAGTTTTCTTTTATTTGAAAATTGATCTTTTCTGAACAATGTCCTGTATATCAACTTTCCAGTGCCATCAGGCTCTATACTCAATGAGCGTGAAACCTCCTGTTAACAAAGTTATCTGTCTTTCTACTCTTAGAGACAGCAGGCCATCCCTAGTGTTATAAGTTGAATTCACATCAAAGCTTTCTTCTCCCTAACCTAATTTGAGGATGTCAGAAAAACAAGCCTTTTAAGAAAAGGAGAAATTCCCTATGCAATTGCTTGCACTCCCGCTCAAACACAGAGGATTCTCTGACCCTCTGTACTTCTGAGGATTTTTGTTGGAATCTATGCCTTGGTGCAGAATTTTCTGTATTGCTGATATTCTTGGCTCAATGAAGAATTTTTTAAATGGGAAATTCTCAGGCCAAACAGAAGGGAGTCTGTGCTGAATTTGCAGGCTCTAAAATACACAACTTTCTCTGAGGAGATCCAGAAATGAAGGATCTGGGGTTTATTAGCTAAATTTTGATCTGGGGCAGAGGAACAGGAAGGAAAAATGGGAGATGGCACTAAGCTCCTACTATGCCTCATGTCTTTGCAGATCACTGATGCTGACAGAACAGCTTTAGGAATGCTTTAAATCATCCTGTAACTACAGCATCATAAATGATCTTCAGGGTCAGAGGGTAGGGGAGTTTGATGTTGTCAGTTGTGATGACACTTTCACTCCCAAGAAAAGAAAACAAGGAAAAGCTCATTCTAACTTACAACTACTTTGGTGAAAATTATACTATAATTTTGATGCATTTTGGGATGAAAGTTTTTTCTGACTGACTTCGTAAGTTAATGTCAGCAGATGTCATAAAGTCAGCTACAAGTTGGGTCCTCAGTTTAGGAACTGGAACAGGTAAGAAATTCAGAATGTGCTTTTGAGACACTGTGAAAACTATTTAACAGGAAGTTTCGCTACATACTATTAGATTTAATTAAATGACAAGGTAAGCTTTCATTGAGATAGACTTACAAAATTGCTATTTCTTTAACTGTTTGTTTTGTTTTTCTCTTTAATGTGTGGGTTCACTGTCTCTGATGTTCTGAAAGAAAAAGTTTTAAAAGTGTGCTTCTCCTCTGGGTTGTAGCAAAATAGAGTAGGTTATTCAATACCCATCTAATTGCAAGTTTTTTTGTGTTTTTTTTTTTTTTTCTAAAACAAAAAAAGACCACTGAAACAGCTTGTTTTTCACAATTCCAAGGCAAGCTAACACTGTAACTGTAGTTTATGGTATAAACCTGAATTAGTCAAAACAAGAGGATTCCTTTTTTCCTAGGATGCTGGTAACTGAAAGGAGAAAGGCAGCTTTGATCTCCTGTTTATCTGAAGATTTGTCCTTCTGAAATTGTGGAAGCCTCTCAAGTTCAACTAAGCAGGATTTCTATCTATTGTTTTGGGGCATCTGGAACTAGTGGGGAATACAGCGCTTTCCCAGCTTCACATTTTATTTTTCCATTGCACCCTGAAGCTACACAGTGCACTGCCAAGAGAAAACTAATTCAGCAGTATAAATTAAAAATAGGATTCTCGTGACACAAAATGCATAAATGTTTTACTTGTATAATGATTTTGCAGCAGTGATGCCTCCATTATGAATTCTTCCCAACTTGTGAGATGCATCTCACATTGCCAACATGCACAGGTAGAGAGAAATAAAATGGTAAAAACTCACATTGAGAAATTAATGAGTGATGCTTTAGGGAAGAGTGCTGGCAACATTTCTTTGTTATATCCAGTTATCCTTGAACTATTTTTCTTTAGAAAAAAACCCTAAGTAAATGTTTCAAGTATGACTTAAAGACTGTAACAATCAGGGCCACATTAAGACTATAATTTTAAGAAGTTTCACATCATTCTTGTGCAAGTCATAACAATGTTCTCAGTAATGCCTCACTATTAGAAATGCAGCTAAAACCAAGTACTTTAAATAAATAATACTGTAAATAAAACTCTGAACTAAGTATTATGATTTTCTTATTATTTAGTTGGGGGTGAAATATCTTTAACAGAAGCTTTATCACCCTCAGGATGCCACAGACAAAGCTACCAAGAGCCTCCAGTTCCCACCTCTAGCTGTCCAGAGAGCACTAGGACAGAACAATCCAGGATTCAGAACATTGTGAACAGATGGCAGCAACCTACCCTCAGATAAGGCCCAGCAGTTACACTCCAGCAGTTATTACCACAATTTAATAACATTTTTACATTAGTAAAAATTCATTATCAGAAAGACCAGCAGTAAGAACACCAACTTTTGGATGCCCCGTCCCTAGAGGTGCTCAAGGCTAGAGTGGATGGGGCCCTGGGCAGCCTGGTCTAATATTAATTGAGGAGGTTGGTGGCCCTGCCTGTGGCACAGCGGGTTGGAGATTCATGATCTTTGAGGTCTCTTCCAACCCTGGCCATTCTGTGATACTGTAAGAGATAGTACACCTAGGGAGAAAAGGAACACCAAACCAAGCTACAAACCATAATCTTATGGAAGATAACAACTAAAATCACCCAAGCATGTTTCTTTATCACAATTGACTTTACATGAAGCACACTTAAAGGTGTGACATTAGTGAAGAACAGATGCAGACCTGGGGTATGCATTTACCAGCAGGTAATCAGATGATCTAGCAATCCACTCAGCCTCATAAAGCCTGAATAGCAGCACAGTCTTTCCTCACCTGCACTCTGCTCTCAGCTGTGTGCAAGATTCTGCCTAAGCAGAAGTAACTGCTGAACCAAGGGTCTTAGTGGCCTTCAAATTAGCTTCAAAAATAAATAAAGCAGGGCCTATCAGCCACTTAAGCTTTTTTTTTCAGCTCCATTTATTTAAAGTATCCTTTCAGATAGCTATTATCACCCCTGAAATAGATTTACCCAGCAATTAGCTGTAGCTTGACAAATCATTTGGGTCCAATTTGCATTTATTTCTCCCACAGAACAAAACAACAAGGGACTAAGTTCCACGTTCCTTTAGTTTGTTCCGTGAATACTGTTGTTTCTATCCCAGTAGAGCTTGAATAAGAAAATGATTATTCATAACAAAGGACCTTAAGATAGACTGGATTTGGTAAGTGATCTAGTCTGTTAAAAATGATTCAACCTCCCAGATGACAGAATTGTTTGAGATGTAAAGGACTTCATCTAGGGACTAAAGGTCACCTACTGCAACTCCCCAGCAGTGAACAGGGGCACCCACAACCAGATGAGGTTGCTCAGAGCCCTGTCCAGCCTGACCTTGAATGTCTCCAGGGATGGGGTGTACACCACCTCTCCAGTCAACTAACTCTGGTGCCTCACCACCCTCACTATAAAAAGCTTCTTCCTTACATCCAATCTAAGTCTCCTCTTTTTTAGTCTGAAACCATTTCTCTTTTTCCTCTCACAACTCTCTTGTCCCAAATGCTTAAATCATAGGAGAAAAAAATGAAGTGGTTTAACTATGAACTTTTTAGCAAAGCACTATAGCTGAATATCTACAAACTCAGGCCCTATAGAGTAGGAGGAAGTAGCAGGAAAAATATACCTACTTGAATCCTTACTCTGTGGGATACTGAGTAGCTCCCAACTCTCCAGCTTAACTGCTGCAAGAACTAAGTACTCTCCCTAGCTCAAAAGGTTTCAAAAATCCAGAGAATTTAACAAGCAAGAAATGAAAACAGACCTACAGCTAACCAACTGAGTTAACACATCAGAAAGCAATTGTGATGTCTATTACAAACAGGTGGCTAACCTTGGATGTTTACTATCCCTGCCTATAGCAGGGGGTTGGAACTAGGTGATCACAGAATCACAGAATCACCCGGGTTGGAAGGGACCTCAAGGATCATGCAGTTCCAACCCCCCTGCCTAGCAGGGCCACCAAACACACACATTCAGATCAGGTTGCCCAGGACCCCGTCCAACCTGGCCTTAAACACATCCAAGGACGGGGCATCCACAACCTCCCTGGGCAGCCCGTTCCAGGGCCTAACCACTCTCTTAAAGGTCCCTTCCAACCCAAACCATTCTGATTACTTGGTTGCTACAAGCCTACTCTGACTTCTTTGTAGGCAGCAAGCGTCCTGTTAACAGGTATTAAAAGTTACTGACACCAACCTAACATCCACCATACTATTGGTTCATAATAGACTTTATTCACACACCTGTTGAACATAGTATTCCAGCCCCATGAAATTCTCACATTTAATACACATTCAAGTTAATCTTGATTCCCTGATTTAGGAATATTCTTTGATTTACATTGGCTGGTTTATGCTGAGATGGTGCCTCTTAATGGGCAAACAAGTACAAAATCTGCAGTCCTGACCTTATTAACAACATAAAGAATCCATGCTTACCAAAAACACTACAGGTTTAAAAAGGCCTACTTGCTTAACTAAACCAGGCAGCTTCCAGTACAGCAGTTTATTGTGGAAGATACTCCTTACCATATTAATTCTTCCTTCTCATACACTATTGCTTTATGCCTTGATCACATGGGCACATACTCAATTTCACAGCATTATTCCCAATGACATCTCACACGGCGTAAAGTTGCAGGACCACAGTCTTACAAGAACAATTCCTTTGCCAAGTTAACTCTAAGTAACAAAATTTCTCTGATAACAGATAGTGGAAAATTAGAAGAATATTTACTTACAAAGTACTTATTCTCAAACCAGGTGGATCAAGTGAGGTGTCTGACATCAAACACTTCCGTATCATTCCCTTCCCACCCCACTCCCCCCCCAAAAAAAAACCAACAAAAACACACATTCACAAAATGCCTAACAGCACCCATTCCCCAATGCTCTAGGCCATAGTTTGCCCTCGTAACACAATGGAAAGCACTATGATAACAGCAGCAAGATCCCAGACTGCTACAACACTCAGCTACAACAGCAGCAAACACAGAAACAAAGGGAAAAAACTACATACCTTCAAAAAGCCTCAGGTATACAGGGATCTCCAGAAAGATACCCTTCCCTTCCCTGCCAACCCTTAAATGAGGTCTGGGAAGGGGTGGATCCTGGCTCTAGCCTTTCCAGTCACTCAAATGCATTGCTTGCACCTGAGCTCTCCTGGATTGGCCCTGCCTTCCTACCAGGTGCTCAATCACTGGTTCAAGCTGTCAGCTAGCATTTTTGCTGCAGCCCTCAACCCTGACAACGTTCTAAGGACCTCTGTGTATCTGCCACCTATTTCCACCCTCACCCCCTAAAAGTGTTTCCATATTGTTAGCAGTTCTGTGGTTCAAAGTCTATCTGCAAACTTTGCTTGCAAACTCTATGACTGAAGTAAAAGTGGTTTTCAATGTGGTGGTTTTTCAATAGTGGTTGCATTTGTACTAAGAGAAAACATTAAGAAAAATACATTTAGAAGAGAGGAAATATCACAAAATGTATGTAAAAGTATGTGAAAAAAAATGAACGTAAAAGAAAATGACTAACCCAACTTAAAGGACAAAGCTTATTTTGTCACCACCACTGACAGGCTCTGTGATACATAGGACACTGTTAAGTTAAACCCGGATGATTATTCACACTTTTGTGTTGTTTGGAAGTGGGCAAATGCTTATTTTCCATCCACTGACCATGCTACTGCATTTTCAGGCTCGGCTACTCTTCAGCTACTGCAGCGTCAGGAACATCCCCACCTGCAACACAGTTAACAAAACAAATGTGGGTTCTATTTCTTCTTATACATACGCTTAATTTTATAGTGCTGAGAACAGTCTGAGGTCGTTAACTGTCAGCAGGATCAGTGCAATTATTTATGTCTATACAATCAACAGAGCTCTATGCAGATTTTGAGGCTTTTTTTTTAGTCACACTTTCGCTCCAAGTAATTAATAACATTGTAGGGCTGTATAAATATAGATAAAGATGATAACAGAACTGGAGTGGGGCAAAAAAAAAAAAAAAAAAAAAAAAAAAAAATTTTTCTGAAAAACACACCCAATTTTTTTTTTTTTTTTCCTTTTAATTTTAAATAAAGCTGTCTGTGAATTTGAGCCTAGGGAGACCTTCATTAAAATCAATTAATCAGCCAGCCTCTCTGCTGAACAGCTTTCCGGAGACAGAGTCAAAATAGGTTTCAGGAGCGCGGTGCGGTCCCCCTGCACTCTCCGAGCCCGCGGGCCGCGCCGCGCCGTGACGTTCCAGCGCTGCCCCCGGGCACCTCGCGGCCCGCCGAGGCCTGGCAGGTGCCCCAAGCCCCGCGCAGGTGAGCGCCGGTTCCCGCGGCCTCGCCTCCCCTCAGCCACCCGGCTGCGTGACCCCGGCCGAAGGCTCCTTGCGCTTTCCGATGCGGCTGAGGCGGCGGCTGTGTGCGGACCGCCCCGCTGCAGCCCGTTCCCTCACCTCGGCGCCCCCCGAGGGGGGAAAGTTGGCGGCCGAGCGCGCCCTCGGCTCCGTGCCGTCGCTTCCGCCGCCCCCGCGTTGAGCCCGGGCGGGTGTCCCCGGCAGCGGCGGCGGCGGCGGCGGCCGTAACCCCCCCCCC
>NW_024884711.1:15455126-15586317 GCF_019232065.1 Centrocercus urophasianus
CACCTCGCTCTCTCCCCATCTCTCGCTCCGTCCCGTTCCCCCCCTGCCCCCGCCTCTCCCCGCCCCGCCGCCGCCGGCCCTGGCAGAGCAGGCACGGCACGGCGGGGGGATCTCGATGTAACACCATGACAGGCATCGCCGCCGCCTCCTTCTTCTCCAACGCCTGCAGGTTCGGGGGCTGCGGGCTGCACTTCCCGACCCTGGCGGAGCTCATCGAGCACATCGAGGACAACCACATCGGTGAGCGCCCGGGGCAGGGCAGGGCACGGCCGCGTGTGCGGCGGCACAAGGTGCGGCGGGAGCCGGGGGGCGGCGGCCGCCACCGCCGCTGGGAGCGGGCGGGCGCGGAGCGGTCCCGCGGGGCGACGTGGAGGGCGGCCGCGGGAGGCGGCCGCGCGGTGGGTGTGGGCGCGTGCAGCCTGCTGGGCGCAGCGAAGGGAGTTAGTTGGCGTCGGCAGCGGGGAGCGCGGAGACCCGGAGGAGGAGAAGGAGGAGGAGGACGGGCGCAGCGCGCCGCCTGCTGCTTCCGCCCCGGCTCCGGCTGTCAGGGCTCCGGGGAGGGAGGGAGCCGCCGCGGCGGCAGCCATTCCGCTTCCTCCTCCTCCCGCCGCCGCGCTGCGTCCTGTCAGCGCTGTTGCTAGGTGTGGCGGAGCACGGCTCGCCCGCCGCAGCTCGACCGCGCGGGAGGCGCCGGGGGGGACGGCTGCGGGCGGGGGGCGTGGAACGGCGGAACTCCCGGGGCCGAGCCGCGGCTTCGCGCCGTCCGCTCGGTGGAGCCCGAGCCGTCACCTGTAGGCTCGCCCCGCTCTCTCCCCGCGGCTCCGTCCCCGTCCCGCCGAGCCGGCGGGGCCTGCGGGCGGCGGGGCGATGACTCGTCAGTGCCTTCCCGGCGAGGAGGGTGCCTCGTGGGCGGGCGGCGGGGAGGGAGGGAAGGAGCGTGCGCAGGGGCCGCCGGGCCGCCCCTCGGCTGTGCGGGCGGTGCTGAGGGGAGGGGGCGGTGCGGCGCGGCGCTGCGCGACGGCCGTTCACGCCAACTTTCTGCGGGCCGCCGCTAGGCCCCAGGCGTGCCCGCGTGGAGCGCGGCGCCGGGCCGGGCGCTGGTGGAGTGTCTCCCCGCCGCTCCGGTCGGTTGCCGGCTGCTCGGCCCCGGCAGGTGTTGCCTGGAGTTTCAGGCGACTTCCTGGGCTTTCTCACGTTTCGTCGTTTATAGAGAAGCTGCAGTGTTCAAGCTGCTCCAAACGGGGCTGCTGCTTCTAAAATCGGGGCAGAAAATACAGAAGTTTTAAGCACCAGTGGGCTGCAGGCTGCTGTGATGCAGTGGCAGCGTAACAAAATAACGTGCTGCTACAAAATGATGGAGCTGATGGTGCATGCTTCAGACTAATTTCAATAAGCAGGCCTGAACGACTGAAAAATTAGAGAAGCTTAAATCGCAAGTGTAGCATTACCTTCATGCAGTGCTGTGGGTCAGGGAGATGGGAGGTGTGCGGCTCGTAATTACCATCGTGTTGAGCATGAGGTAACAAAACCACACACCACAACGCTCTGTAATTTATGACTCGGCGTGCTGCGAGTTGTGATACTGCTCTGGCTTTGGGGGTTTTCTGCTGAATCTCAGTTGCCGAGCTTTTCCTGCATTGTGCATTGCAACAGAAAAGCTCAGGAGAAACAGTGACCAAACTGAAAGCTGGCAAGTCATCTTGCATCCCTCCAGTGGTTATCAGCCCAGAGGTGCTACAGCCTGTGGGGTGTCAGGACAGATAGAGACCAGCCCACGTGGCCTGTAATCTGGGGTCAGCAGCTCTCTGGCTCCTCTGCACAGAGGATAACTTCATGCTGAAATGTTGCAGTTCCTTAATCGTCGTGTATGTGATGTTGGCTGCCTATTTTCCTGTCTCAAGAAAGCAGTACACTTCCAGTGTGTACACCTGCATTTAACATGTTTGCCACTGCTTGGACTACACAGAGCTGAAGCTTTGCCCATGAGATGTCATGTGTGCAACTGATGGGGTGCAAACCAGTGGAAAATAGCACAAATGTGCTTTAACATTTCCTCTCCACGTGGCAATAAGGTAAAGGGAACCTGCTCAAGCATAGATGATGCAGGTAGGTTGTGTTGCTCAACTTCATCAAATGCTTGACAAATTAGTAGGGAGTTGCACCTATTATGCCAAAGTGGACCTCAGTTCTCACCTCCAGGCCTCAGCTGCACGAGTTGGTGCATGTGGTGGGCTCCTGGAGCAGCCTGAAGGATCAGAGCCCCAAACTCACCAGGTGCAGATTCTTCCAGAATGTGATTAATGTTTTTTCTTGGAGTGAAGAAACAAACCTCCAAATAGGAGGTTGTGTTGCACCTCCTTTCTCTGTAAGTCTGGTGCAGACGGAGTCCGGTGTTTTCTGTCATGCAGGGTAAGAAATGTGCACCAAAATTTGCCGTGTTAATAGTTAACTGCAGCTTCTGGCATACATACCATGTAACATAGCATGTAAAACATAGGTTGCTTGGGATGTTCCAGGTGTGCTGTGAGAATAAAGGAAACTCAATTATTTTCCATTGTAACTTTAAACTGAAGTGAGAGCTTGCAAGGCAAATGGTGTCACACTGCAGATAACAAGCCTGATGCTTTGAACTGCTCTGTGGGACACCATCCACAGTGTGATAGTGTGGACTCCTGGTGGTCTCTGCATGTAGTCTCAGTTGCTGCAATGGATACAGTGGAATGGGAGCTCTGTCAGTGGAGTGCTGGTGAGAAGTTGGTCATTTTTCGAGCTATGTTGTCTCTGAAAAGATGGGAACAAGTACTTACCCAGGGATCTTTTCCATCAGCCTTGCCAATAAAGCTCAACTTACTGTAAAGGCTCATGGCATTCCAAGGTCAGAATGTATTTAGTTTCTGCTGTTCCCTTCCTTACTTGTAACATAGAATTCATGAATAATGATATGATAATGAAGTAGTTCATTGTGCAGTTATGGGGCTTTGTGTGTGTGTGTGTGTGTGTGTGTGTGTGTGTGTGTGTGTGTTTGTTTTTCTCTTCTCTTACTAACATCTTATGGAACACCTGATAAATGACCACTACATTGAAAAAAAAGATTTATGCTGGTAGACTGGGGGAATTGGGCATGTTGGGTGAAACATTCAAATTTGAGATGGTGCTGACGACCCATCAGCATATTGGCTTTGGTCTCTATTTTTTTCATTTAATTATTACATTTATGTATTCTGTTGCACTGAAAATAGTTAAGCTAATTTGGGAGCATAGCTCCTGGGACTTCCCGGAGGCCCTAACAGTGTCCTCTGCAGTGAGAATGTCTGCAAAAGGAACTCCTGTAACTCTGCAGCAGCACTGATTATAAAAGTGCTCTATTTGCATTTTATACGGCTCACAGCTAGAAGTGGACATTGATTCAAAACCATTGATTACTAATTTTTGTGATGCTTCTCTGGGAGCTTTTTCTACCAGCGTACTGTCCATGCAGTCTGAAGTGCTGCTACCTCCTCAGCAAGTGTGCCAAGAAGGGGCCTGTTTGTCTGCCTTAATAGGCATTCACCCTGACTCTTGGTTTTTCATTGCTCTGTCCTCTTGCAGGTTGCTGGTTTACTTCTCTGATGTTGCTAGGATGGGAACAAAATGCTTTGGTTTTTGGTTTTATTTAATCTGTGATTTGATTTTTCATCAGCCTGCCTGTAGCTGAGCTGCATCCTTTAGATCATGTATGCATACATACAAACGATTGTGCAATCACAGAATGGCTTGGATTGAAAAGGACCTTAAAGGTCATGGGTTCCAACCCTGCTGCCATGAGCAGGGATGCCACCCGCTAGATCCTGGAACCTAGTTCTTCATTTAAAGTTTATTCTGACTAAACTCATCACTAAAGTGAGCTGAATCACTTTATTAGATTTTGACAACGTAATTAAAAAGAAAAAGGTAGTTTGGATTTATAGGTAGGTATTTTTACTCATATGTGGAGGTGAGGTTGTTGTTTGTATGAGCTGGTATGTGTTCACTTGTTCCATGTTAAGGACTAGCGTGCTGTATGCTCACCTGTGCATCTGTGTGGCTCTGGACAGCATTTCTTCTCCTGAGAAGCGCTGAGGGAATGAATGTGAATGAAATGAGTGTCTGAACATACAACGGTCACTGGAATAGCTTGCCCAGAGAAGCAGTGCATGTTCATCTCAGAGGTGCTCAAGGCCAGGTTGGATGGGGCCCTGGGCATCCTGATCTGAAGGGTGCCAGCCCTGTCCATGGCAGGGGGTTGGAATTAGGTGGTCTTGAAGGTTCCACCCTAAGCCATTCTGTGGTTAATGGAGTTTAAGACTGTTAATTGTGTTGCACTGAAATGGTCAGTAGATCTTGATGGAAGGAAGAATCCACCCATCTGCACAGATAGTCACACAAACTGACATGATTCACTGTAGGTACATGTCATCATAACTTCATAAGAAGTTCTGTTGAATAGCTTCTACTGAGGTATAAATATACAAGCTTCTGCTGTCAAAGCTGAGAGCAGTGGTGCTTCTCATCAAAGTTGACCAGTTCCCAGCAGTAGGATGAATCCTGCAACAACTCTTCAGAAGTGCATGAACGTGATTTGGGTGGTTATTTCACACAACTCCTTTTTAGCATTTTGCCTAATGTGTAAATTAACATTTGAAGTTGGGAGTTGCTGTTTTGAAGAAGTGGTAGATCTTATCCTGGGGCTTTTTACGCAGTAAGTGATACACCAACTGTATGGGATAGTCTTTGGGAGAAAATACCAAGTGGCTGCTGTCATGTGTGCTCTTCGGGGCATGAGGGAGTGTTTGTGGCTGAGCAGCAGTCCTTCTGAGGAAATCAGGTAGAGTAGTATGTGGGGTGCCTTGTCCAGTACTTGGAAGCTGAGGGACAGACACCTTGTACTCTCCATCGTGCTACCTAATGTGTAATTATATGGCCTTGCAAAATAAGCGAACGATTACTCACTTACCTCAGGAGTGGTACCAATTATTGTTCATAGAAAGCAACTAGAGAAACCTAATTGTAGCCATGTTTACCTTAATTTAATCTTCTGTCCAGATCTGTCCATGATTTTTTGTTCTTTATGGAAAATGCATTTCCCAGCAGTGTGGAGGCACGCATGTTCCCAGGATGTTGCCTATTTGCTTTGCAAGTTGGTCTGGTGAGAAAAGGCGTTTTGTTTCAGGGAATTGTTTCTATCTTAAGTAAAGCCTTCTGTGACCAGTGGTTCTGATCAGCAGTTTTTTCCCTGCTTGTAATCTTGAGAATAACAGATTTGGGAATTCTTTTCCATTTCTAGATCTGATTTCCTTTGCTGCTTGGGTTTGAATTGAAATTATGATAAAATGTTAAACGCAATATTGGTAACTAAGTCCAAATTAAATTGATCATGTGGAGCTAAATGGAATTGCCATTAAGCTTCAACTAAAATACGATTTTTGATACTTGACATAAAATACAGTCCTGTTCTGAGGTTACCAGTTACATAGAGAGGCTAACGTGTACCCTAAAGTTTCGGTTGTATATATTATTGGAAGAAAGGGCTGAAAACAAACATCTGGTAATGTGTTACAAACACATTTTTCCTTTTTAAGGCGGAAGGCTTTGTATAAGGCTATTGGGAGTGTTTTCTTTGCCTACTTGAGTGGCTTTGGGTGAGGTCTATTGCTGGGCTGTGTACTGGCAGCTTTCATTCTGCTCATCTTGTACAATGACAGACACGATTAAATATGAATCAGCTAATAAAACAAGCTGAAGAAATACCAGGTAACTTGCAATGCTTGTGTTACGCTTTGCTGGTGCAAAGCATGCTTGTCTTTGGAAGAAAATGTATAGTGATTACTGTGTCTGCTCTTCAGGGTGTGAGAGAAAGTTTCTGTGACTAATCAGTCCTTCTATGTCCTTATGAGAAATGTTAAGTGAGCAGGTAGATACTTAATGAATTATTTTCTTTGTCTACTTCATCTTTTCCTGGAGAATGTGAAGAGTCAAGGATGCGAGTAATAAAATATTTAAATGAAGAAGTGATGCCAAAAGATGAGGGAACATGCCCGTCTAATTCAGAGGCAAATTCTTCTACCATTCCTTCCTCCTATATGATACAGTGCAAACATAAGCAAGTAATCAGAAATATTTTATGTCAAGCTGCAGAATACTTCCATGCAAAACAAATAAGCACTGGAGGCCAGCTGCTTTAAATGTATTTCTTGTATTTCTTCTGAATGTGTTTTTTTTTTTTTCTTTATTGTTTTTTTTCTTGTACAAGCTGTGTTTCACTGAGAACTAATTTTGTTTGTGTTTAGTAAACACCAGTAATTCAAAAATTGAATGATAAAAATCTAAGTAGATAGCAGCTATATACACTTTGAGAAAGCAGAGACAAAGATTTTTAGTGTTAATTAAACAATATATTTGTTAAATTAGCTGCAATTAACAAAAAAGATCCTTGGTTTTAAGTGTCTGTGAATAATAATTCACAGTTAGACTTAAGCAACCTGTCCTGTTATTCAGTTTTTAATTCTACAGCATGACAATTCCAAGTGCTTTATTTATTGTACGTTCCTTTTTGAGAAGAAGAGTTTTGAGAGGCTGAAGTAATATTCTGGTTTGATGGTTTTCTTTGATTATGGTTTTTGCATTTTTTAGCTCACGTTCTTAGGACTTTCTTTCTTAACTATGTGTGGTGATAAAGAAAAGGAATGGATTTCTTCACCAAGGAGACTGCAGTGCTGTTTGTGTCTCTGATGTGTTCTCAAACTGGAGTATATTATTAGTGTTGAGTTCTGTTTAAGGTAACATAGTACATTAACGAGTAAATTGACTGAAATACAGGTGTTGCATCTTACTAATGTTCCGTTCTGTGGTTCAAAGGATGAAGTGGAAATAGAATTCATGAGTTTAAATAGATTTTATCAGTTAGGGGGAAAAGTGGGGGAAAAAGCAGTGAGGTTTGAAGCCAAGCTTGAATCAAAAAAGTTTTATTTATGATATTTTTGTATAAAGATGAGCACTTTCGTTCTGAAACGTTGCTGTTTCTAAAACTGCTCCATCTGAATGTTTTTTTTGTTGTTTTGTTTGTTGTTGTTTGTTTGTTTTTTAATTTAGGAAGTATTTGGACACTTCTAAGGTTCCCCCCACTTTTTTCTTTCTTGTTCCCCAGGGCTACTTTTCAAACTTGACAGGTCTGCAAATGTTTCTGTTCTCATGAAAATTTGAATTTCATGAAAAAAATCATCAAATCGTAAATATTGGCTGAAAGAAAATAGAACTGCTGAATATCTGTGTGCTGTGGAAGCAGGTAGCTGTAAAGTATCATGTCTTCAGTATCTTGTACTGTAGTCATCTTCCTTTCTAGGAGTTACCCAGGCAGGAACTGTAAGTGAAGCTGTAATGCAGAATTTGGAGGTGATGCATTTAGGACACCAGAGATCCAATTTCACTGCTATCTGAAACTAGCATGGGTATGTGAATGTGAACTTAGCCCCATGGTGCGCTGGATGGCTGTAGCATTCCAGGAACAAAACCCTATGTCATCACTCCCTCCTTCTTGCTAACAGCAAGAAGTTTTGTGTGTTTGTATCGTTTTGGGTGTTTTCATCTGCACACGTGTGGTTGGTATGGGAGTTCACATCAGGGCTTGGTGAAGACTTCGGATGCTTGTGTACTCCCAGTTACCAAATTATTGAGGATCTGCCCGTTATTCATGTTTCCTTTTGTGTTTGGTAAAAGTACTGACTTAGATTCTAGTAAATTTAGTGACAGACTTGTGGGGAGACCAAAAAGCTTACGTCTTTTTGTAACAATCCGTTGGAGCAGTGTTGCAGCTCCTGTAACTGGTAGAGGAGTGTCTGCTACCTCTCAGGCATCGTTGGTTGTTGCACTGGGTCACCTGGATGCTCTGTGAGCTGTTAAGGTCCTAGTTCTGCAATAAATACATGAATAAACCACTCATCTCTATTTCAGTTTGGGCAAGGGAGTTTTTTTTCTGTTTATCCCATTAAGTTCCTGGGATGTCTGCGGAGCAAGTTTTATGGCTTCATTATATGAACTTTTTAAGATGAGAACAGAGGGGGATGCATAACTAAACGCTGCAGAGATCTATATAAACTGCCGAAGAACTCCTTTCCCCCACAGATTCATTTAGGCCATGTTACAAGAACTTCCTGACTTGTTTAGTGAGTTAACTAATAAGATGGATTTGTGGAAGGGCAGCAGAACACCTACACAGCTGTGAGAGCACAGGAGGTAACTCAGGAGTATGCTGTTGGCGTTCTCAAGCCAGAGATTAATCATTTCAATGCAGAGTACTGTGGACCTTTCTGTACCTTAGGGAGGCCTTCTGCGTGTGCTTAGAACTTTTCCCAGACAGTGCTAGCATCAGTAATACTTCAGCTTCCTTACATATCAGAACATTTCTTAGCTTGACTGGGTCATCCTGAGCCACATAAATGCTACTGTAGGTGAGAAATGTAGATGCTGTGCCTGTGTCAATCCTCATGCTTTTTATCTTTGGCATTTATGCTAAACAGTATAATTCCAGCTATTGTTCCCTGTCCTAGGGCAGCTATCCAGAGAGCCAGTTATCTGGATGTAATATCTTCTCATTTCAGCTATCCAGAATGATCTCTTTTTCACTGGCAATTTTGGTGAGATTTTGTTTTCAGAACAGAGCAAACAACCTATTTTTGCTGACAGCTATCTTGAGGCAATTACCAGGGCTCTTTTTAGACCAGATTCAGGGTGGGAAATAAAGTCTGCATCGGACATAGTGATCTGGAGCATAGTTACATGCCAAGGACTTGTAATGGCTCACTGAGCCAGCTTCCAGGGCCGGGGTTAAGTATTAAGAGCCCATAAGCACAGCTTGTTACATTGTGAGTTGGTAACTGGATGCTCAGGATGGGGAAGAAGTATTTGTTGCTCTTACCTTGTGTGGATAATTTTGATTGCATTCTTGTATTTTAATATTAACTCTTTAGAAGAAATTACTTTTGAGCCACCTTTACCTGGTGGATTTTAGCTCTAGAGCAGTTTTTGTATTGCTAGATCTGAAACTGAGCTCAGACACTCATTTTGCTTATTCATGTTCTGTAGCAGCAGGTGTGCATAAATGTTTGAGGCATGTGAGTATTTATTTGCATCTTTGTGTGGTGTGTGGCTAGAACTGTGACATGGAACTGAGTTCTTTAGGCAGTGCTGCTAACTTATGTGTTGTGGTGGCACAATGTTTATTCTGCAGTCATTTTGTTCTATTAGACTTGTTACATCAATGATTAGGGATAATAATAATGTTGATCTTTTTGCAGTTGTAATTTTAAAATATTAATTCTTACTGAAGACCAACTAGATGTTTTGATGAAAAGTGAGAGCTGGAGAGAGTTGGTTGAAACTGCCCACCTGTTTAGTTTGTTGTTGGCAGTATTGATAGAGGATAGTAATCTGCAGAGGCAAGAAGAAAAAACACCTTCCTTACCTGCATTTTGGGAAGACAGCTGTGTGGGATAAGTCACATCAACCAAAAAACTGCATGCTGGTGGGTAGCATGAAATCTGAAATAAAATTTGAAAAACCTCATCTGTGTGTTGTCACATGGAACAAAGGCAGACCTTTACACTTTTTTTTTTTTCCTGTTAATTTCCTGGCTTTGTTTCCTAAACTAGGAAGATTCAACTCCACTCCTTCCCTGCCACCTTTCTTTTCATCTGTGAAGCTCTGACAGGTGGAGGGAAAAAGATGATGAATCCCACACCTACGTATTGCTGTCTGCGAGTGAAAATCTGTTCAGGCAGTGATCAGCTTAAGAGAAGCAGTTGTTCCAGTACACATAAACACAGACCACAGATTTTGGTTATTGGTGACACAAAGTGTTTTGCCCTGTGTGTAATAAAAGTCCACCAAGAAAGGCATGCAAGTATTTTGTGCTAGGATTGGTAGGTATGTGATTTAGGATTTTTAGGCAGATGAGAAGTTGCTTGCCCTTCTATACTGCTTTTCAGAAAATCTCCAGCCTGTCTGTGCTCTCCTGCTGTTCTGCAGGTGAGTAGTTCATTTTTCTCCATTGGAGTGGGAGCTGTTCTGTCACAGCTGCTGCTCCTCTGTTCTGGAACCACAGAACCACTCCATCGTGTAAAATCTCAAAGCTTTCTTTTCTTGTGAATGCTCACTGTTCTGATTTATTTATTTTTTTATACTCTGGTGCAAGTACAGCTTAGGAACAGAATGCTTACACAAGTATAATAGTATGATACAGTTTAATTGTACTGATAAGAACCCTGTGTGTGTACTTGAACCCTCTAAGCACAGAAGGTTCCTTTTCTGTCTTCACCAAGTGTGTGATATTCATCTCTCAAGCTGAAGGACTAATGCTGAAATCCCATGTTTTGAAGTTAAAGGGAAACCAGTCTGCATGTATTGGCTTGATTCTTTTCTGATGACTAACATCTCTTTGCTGATGTTTCACACACTCTTTGCTAGAAAAAAGCAAAGAAGCAGAGCATAACAAGGTATAAAGAAGGATAAATTTGAAGTTGAAGCAAGGAATGAAAGCAGTTTGTGAAAGATGTAGTGGAAATGCTGAGTCACGGTTTGGATCAGTGATTGAGCACCTGGTGGGAAGGCAGGGCCAACCTAGGGGAGCTCAGGTGCAAGTAATACTCCTGGGTGACCAGGAGTGGAGCAGGGATCCACCCCTTCGCAGGCCTCATTTAGGGTTGGCAGGGGGAAGGGAAGGGTGTCTCTCTGGAGATCCCTGTGAACCTGAGGCTTTCTGAAGATAAGAAGTTTTTTTTTTCCTTTGTTTCTTTATCCATGGCTGCTGCATTTGAGCAGATCCTCACCTGGCTGCAGCCTGGACTGTTTTCTTTTGCACAACTGCAATAGCACTTCGTAGTGCTTGAACTGTCATATATCTGTAGATAACTCTCTGTGTTTATTTTGGAAAGGGAGAATTGATGATTCCTCTTGGTGGTAGAGGAGTATTTTAGCTCTTGTGTAGTCACTGTAAATACATTTCTAGAGGGGTTTGTACTTAGGGACTGCTGAGTTATTTATTCATTCTCTTGAAAATGGCAGTACCTTCTGCAGCGCCTGCTTTCAGTATGGTCTGCTTTTTGAAATGGATGTATATGGCTTAGTTAAACAAACTTGATTGATTCTCACATGGTAAACGTGCAGAAAATATTTAAACTGACAAATAAACCAAATGTGGTAGCTCTTCCAATCAGGTGACCTGGGAAAAGAGAAGATGCAGTAGTGAGAGGTAGATTTAGTTAAAAGCCACTCCATCCTCCATGGATGTGAATGGGGAGACTGCAGAGAGAGCACAGGGTTATTTCTGTGCTGTGAAAGAGATGTGAGGACTTCACATCACTTATAAAAGTTTTCCTGATCATTCCATTTACTAGCTGTTTGGTGTACATAGTAATATATCAGCAACTTGTTTAGCTGTTTTGTTGCTCAGGGTGTGTTGTAATATGAAAGACATCCAGTAACAGTGACGTGACCTTACCAGAAAGGCTTGAATAACGTAGTTGCTGGCTTGTGCACAGACTTCTTAGTAGATATCTTGATTGGAGGAGAACAGGGAAACGCCTGTCACAAAGACACAGTAGTAATAAGACTGGCTACTCAGTGTATATTCATCGGTTGCGTTCAAGCACTCAGATAACCACAGTGCAGCCCCAGTTTGAGGCATTAGATAAATGGAATAGCAACTCGTACTATTTTTGTATTTGTTAGGGGCTTGAATTTGAGGATCGATTGTGGACGTTTGCTGAGAATGAAGATGTTCCCATGCATTTTGCATTCCATGGGTCTTGTGCTGAGCACGTGCCTATGTATGGCCAGCTGACTTTCATCAGGTTTTGTTTTTGGGGGAGTAGCTCATAGAGGCCTTCTTTTGAGGAGCAAACATTTTTAATATACGCAATCTTTTTTTCCACTGATGTGCATTTGTGGTGTCAGTGTTACCATCTTGAAGTGGATTTAGGAAAAGGGAAAACAGTGTTCCCTGTTTCCTAAACTTGGCTTACCCACACTGCACTGTGTAGCTGATTCTGAGTCCATGGTGTTTGCAATGAAATTTTTCTGCATACATCTGGCATTCCTATAGAAATGAATGTTGAAGATGACTTCTAAAAATCACCAATGCTCTCTCTGGATTGTACGTGGGTGACTTCTCCACTGAGAAGATGCCAGTATTTATATCAGGTGATGTAGGCTCATAACTAAGCCTATGCATAAATAAAGATGAGTGACATGCAAAAAGGATCTTTGCTTTTCCTTTATCTGAGTGCGAACATGCTGCATGTAAATAAATGAATTGGGTGCTTTGTACAGCTTTGGAGTTAGTTGATGTGAAACAGAGATTTACTCCTATATGTTTCTTCTCATTTCAAACTGCTTCAGCCAACTGAAGTTACCCAGATGAAGTACTGCCTGTGAGAGATGGCCAGAGCACTGCTGTTGTATATGTGGACTACAGAGATTAATCTACTTATCAAATACACTGTAGAGTGGAATTTGTGTATTTCTAACTCTGTGTAACTGCAGCGGAAGTGCTGAGTCTGGTGATTGAGCACTTGGTAGTAAGGCAGGGCCAACACAAATGAGCTCAGGTGCAAGCAATGGCAATGTGCCTGAGTGATGAAAGGGCTGGAGCCAGGATCCATCCTTTTCCAGACCTCGTGTAAGGGTTGGTAGGTGAGGTATCTCATCTGAAGATCCCTGTGTACATGAGGCCTTTTGAAGGTAGGCAGATTCTTTTCTTTGTCCGTGCCTGTTGCATTTGAGCAGACCCTCGCTGGGCTGCAGCCTGGGATTTTGTTACCGTGCTGTCGTTGTTGCGTTTTCCATCATGTTACAGTGTTAAAGTAACAGAGAACCAAATTTGCTGTTGTGGATTTTGTCTGAGGATTGAAGAAAATAGGAAGGCACTTTGCAAAGCAGGTGGAGTAACATCCAAGTTATTTGCTGATGCAGTGTTAATAGATCTAGAGTACTGAAAGATTTTCATTATTAGCTTTGCCATCTAATCTCCTCTTCATGACTGGTTTAAGTAGTGTAACAGGTCTTGAACTTTTACTTTGGGAATAATACAGTAAAAAAGATAGGAGGAAGATGCTGGAACTGTGTGGTGGTGTTAAGTATTGCTTCCTGTGGAATTACTTTTTTTTTTTTTTTTTTTTTAACTTAAAGCTCTCCTATCTTATCCTATCTACGCTTTGTTTAAAATGTTTGTTTTGGTTTTGTTATTTAGTTTTCTACTGAATCTTTCAAGTAGTAATAAAATGGGTGAAAGTATGAATTCTGAGGTTTCCAGTATGAGACCATGTTCCTGTGGAGGTGAAAATGCTGTTTCAGGTATTGGTCTGGTGCATGAATTTCCACATTGATTTAGGTGAAAGGGGGAAGGGAATACTGTGTAATGAAAGACAGCAAGTGAACGTAGTTTTCCTGCTTAAGTGCAAGGTATTGGTTAATAGCAATGTTAAAATTACAGATAAGTTGATGGCAGTAGTAAACATTGATGCTTGGTAATGTGCCTTTTCTGTATGTAGAAGTTACTGCAAGGGCCACTTGTCTCTGCCTGGTGTCTGAGAGAATGAATTCAAGGGAGGTGGAAGCAGCTGGTGGTGGGCAGCAGGGCTGTGAAAACAAGGGCTTTAGGAGACCTCTGATACTTCTGGATTGTACGTGGGTGACTTCTCCACTGAGAAGATGCCAGTATTTATATCAGGTGATGTAGGCTCATAACTAAGCCTATGCATAAATAAAGATGAGTGACATATGCAAAAAGGATCTTTACTTTTCCTTTCTCTGAGCGCGAACATGCTGCATGTAAATAAATAGTTTGGGTGGGAAACTGAAGTCTAGATTCCCTTTCATTGTGGAATTCAAAATGGATTTTACTTAGTGGAGTATATGGCTACTTTGTTTTTCTGATTGTTTCTTTTTTTAACGTATGTTTACCGTAACTTAATTGTGTTTTTCTGTGTGAAAATAATCTGTTTCTGTGTGCTGTTGAGATTTTAGTAGTTAGCTCAATTGATTCTGAAGGAGAAAATCTTAAATGGTCAAAATATGTGGACAGGTGAGGTGAACCATAAGTATTTATTTCAGCAGCCAAGTATGATTTTTAAACTCTGTCTATGAGCCTTATTTTTCAGAGCAGTGTCTGTGAGACCGTTTCCAAACTCAGTGCTTATTAAGTGCTAAAGGATTACTTATTAGTTGCTATATTTATATTTTTCTTCTTCTGCATTTTTTATTATACATTTTTTTCCTTTCTTTTTTCTATTGATCCTCTTCTTTGTGTGTATGCCTGAAACAAGAATATGCCCAAAACGGTCCTAAGAAAGTGAGGGACAGAGGGAGACTCCAGATCAGCAAGAGTGCTGTTGCTGACTCTGTTGCTATTGTTTTAGCTGTTGAAGGAGTGCTTTATTGCTTTTTAATGATCTCGGATTATATTTGACTTTGTATTGAATAAAAGAATGTGCTGCTGCCAGATTGTCTTTGCAGAAACAGAACAACTGGATGAAGAGAAAATTGAGGAATAAAATGTTAGGCAGTGGTGGGACTGGGATTGTAAGAGTTCCTTGTAGTTAGCAAATCTTTTTCCTGTCTTTTCCTTTTTTTCCCCACATGCTTTGTCTCCTCTCAGTTCTTTGAAAACTGAGGAAATTTGAGTAAATGGGGTCTGATGCAGCAGGAAAGGGTCACATTTGCCACTGCCTGTATGTCCTAGTGGGACACATGAGTTAAGAGTGTCAGGATCCTCAGTGACTGTGGCGGTTTTGCCCTGATAAGCAGCTGAAGTCCCTCTCCTCAAAGGAAGAGGATGGCAAAAGATACATTTGGATTAGATCTGCTGCCCTGGTGGTGTCTCCTTCCCAGCCTACTGGTTCTAGAGGAGTTGGAGCAAGTCTTGATGCTGTTCTCTGCTCAGCAGTAGCCAAAACATCAGTAATGGCAACTTTGTCCTAGCTGTAAGTGCAGGGCACAGCACTGTACGGGCTGCTGTGGGGGAAGTAACTCCATGGCTACACAGCAGCAGTGTTGTGAAGCTACTGAGGATCACAGTGGTGTTGATGAGCAGTTGGTCTGTTATCGCATCCTGTGTGATAACACTTGCTGATACTTGCCTTGCCTGGGCAAAGGATGCTGATGTGGTGGTGTTCCTCCAAAGCCGCTTGGGGTGCGCAGCTGTGAGCTGGAAAGGAGCATGCCAGTGGTAGGAGGCTGATCTGGGGTGCTTACAGAAGGCGATTCTTGATTCGGATACAATTTATCTACCAAAACCACTACCCATGAAAGAAGCTAGGGCAGAAATCACAGCCTGTGAACGTAGTTTTTTCTCTATGAATCATAAACCATACTGTGGTCTGGCCTGCAGCCTGCTTGTGGAGCCTGACACTGCCGTGAAGACTGCTATTTATTTTTTCTTCTGCCTTCCCCCCTCCTGCAACTCCTGCCCTCTGTAGAGATGGGGGGCGACTGAGGTCTCACACACTGTGAGGCAGGGTGGTATTTCTAGGTCATTGCACTGTTTGTGTTCATTCATTCACAGGTGTGTGGTTTTCCTTTTCTTTCTTTTTATTTTCTTCTAAATCTGGAGAGGTTTGCCTGCAAGATAAAAGATTAAAGCGCTTGCCAGGGTCATGTAGTGTGCGTGTGGTTGCAAGAGAGTTTTATATAAACTCCAGTTCTGCCCCTCCCCTCTCTGTGTCAGTTCTTTCACACAGATGTGAATATCTGAGAGCCAGAAGAAGGTTTCCTGTGACTGGTAGGTTGTGTTACAGGTGAGTGCTGCCCCAGCATCAGGAGAGTAGGGTGAGAGGTATGCTGCCCTGGTTGTATTCCCCTGTGAGATGAGAACAAGTTTTTGTTTGGATTCTTCTGACTGTCAAGCTGCTTGCAACTGAACTGTTTTATTCTATGCTTCACTGAGGACTTAGAGTAATATTTTTGCAGTCGTTTATTTTGCTTTTCCTCCTTTTTTTTTTTTTTTTTCTTTCTGATTTTGCTGCTCCCCTACCCTGTGCTACTTTTGCATTGCTGTGTTTTTAATCCTCGTGTTCATTTACTTGGTCCTTCTGTGCAGAGCTGAATGGGATCCTCTGGATCAGCTGTCCAGACAGCTGTGTCTCACAGTCACGTTTAGAAGCATTTGAACCTCTATTTTAAAAATCTGTCTATTGAGATAACCTCTTACTAGGAATATAAAGTGTTTAAAAACTAGTGTCTGTCACGTTTGCTAATCTTACTCAAATTTTTGTTTAAACCTGGGTTAGTTTTTCTCATCCTTCTTTGTACTGTTTTCTCTCACCTATTTCATTGTGTCCAGCTTACCCCATTTTGTTTTCTCCTCAGTTGTGTGTAAAATTCATGGTGAAATGTTGAACTCCACATGCTTGGGTCTGTAAGAGTGTGACAAGTGGTGATAAAATCTTTTCCAAATGAACTTTGACATATGTCATCATTGTGAGTACACTGAATCGAATGCTCATTCTAAGCATATGCGAAAGGTAGTTACGTACACAGTTGTGAACTTCAGGTGTGCTTTATTTGAGATAAAACACTTTTTTCTTGGAAGTTGAGCCGCTGGTTAATTTAAGGAATGGTTGTTTTCTCTACACCAGGGTCGTGGTGCACCATGCAGTTTGAATAGCTGCACTCCATGTTTTTAGGAGTCTCTGCAGCACCTCAGCCAAGGCTGAGCAATTCCTGTGAGGCTCTTTCTTTAGGTGAGGTATCCGTACTGAAGTACAAGTTGTTGGTTGGTTTCTTGTCTGCATTTGACTAACTTCTGCTGATTTATGAGTTTCAGTTGTTCAAAATCTTTGTAACTGGAACATTGTTGGCAATGGTACTCCATATGGTATAGAGTAACTTTTTGTTCATGTCCTTCCTGTGTTTTGTTTACATATTTTTGTTCTGTAGCAAATGTTTCTCATGTTACTTGTAAATGTGCCTTTTCTCCAGAAACTTAGCAGATTGCATGTGAGTCATTTATTTTAATTCCAAATCAATTCCAGTCATGGTAGTGGATATGAACTGGCAAACTTGCATTGTGATCTTGAGGTGCAAGTCCACTCAAATGATCATTACTGATGCCCAGATGTGCTTCAGCGTGGATCTGTTGTATCTGCCCATTGCTGGTATATTTAATGGCAAATCTTACACTTAATGATGCAAGTCTTTCAGTTGAATTGGTTTTCTTTAGTTTCATTGGCTATAACTGGAAAATGGTTCATCGTATCTGCAGGATTCGGACTGAAATGTTGGAACTATCTGGTTGTGAATCATCTAGAGAGAGTCATGAGATTAAAAAAGCATTGTGCTGTGTGTTTAAGCATATTGCCCATGAAGTCAAATGAAGTATTTTCTGTGCAGTAAATAATTTTGACCAACCTCTCATTCAGACTGTGAAACTAGCTTGAATATATTTATTAATAAGGGGATAATAGAATTTTCATGTGTCTGTACTGTACTATAAAGGTTTCTGGAATCATTTCAAACAGAAATAACATCAAAAAGAAAAGGCTGCATTACTCTTTTTCTCCTCCCAAAAGGTAGATTTGAATGGAGCACCAAGCATGCAGCGTAAGGATGAAGGATTAGCACAATAAGTTCCAGACCTCTTTCCCCCCCCCCCGCTTTGCTATCATCTCCTGTCTGATTCAGGATGTTTCTCCAGATGCAGGCTGTATCTCTGAAATCATACTGTGGCCAATAGTTGGCACACGTAAGAACTCTGTACATAGTGGGGAAGCAAATAGGAATGGCATGGGAGGATGAAGTGGTGTTGCATGTCATCCTGAGTTTCCTTCCCTTCCCAGCTCATGGTTTCAAAATTGGCTCTGTCCCAGATCCATGGTTTTGAAGTGGGTTTGGCTTTCTGAGAACGGGATGATTTGTTTGATACTGATATAAACATTTTGACTAATTGTTCTTCTTAGTTACTCATCTGTTGTGTTGTGCTGTTTGCTGTGAAGTCTTCCATATCAGCCTTCAGGATCTGATATTACTGAAGTTTGCGGGCTGAGGCTGCAGAGAGGGGATTGTGCCTTTCAAAAAGTATTAACTCCAAGCTGGGATAGAGGAGATAATCCTCAAAAGGCTTGCAATAACTGTATTAAAAATCTTCAGTGGATGAAGAAAGTGCTTCTGCTTTTCTTAGGAGCATATAATCTGTTTTACAGTGTTTTATGGTGCTGTGTGCTAAATTATCTGCTTTGCACTGATGTAGTTGATGCTGTGCAAGTCATTGCGTTGTAAATGTGCTGGAGTAGCACATTTGTGTCACTGTGAGCTATCAAGGTACATCGCTATAAGAACCAAATCTGGCTTATTGCCAACTACAAGTCTGCTTTATGCCTGTAGATATAAATCCAGTGTTTGAGCCTGTGTCTTTATGGAGATGATTACAAAGGAAGGATAATGTTTTCTGCTAGAAAATGCTCTCAATTGAAGGTGTTAATTCTGAGTTCTTCTAATGTGCTGAAGGTGCAGTGCATCTGTTCTCAGCTTCCTGCTGACTTTTGGTTAAGTAGCAGCAAATCAGCCTAATGTAATGTGCATATTGTAGAACTATATATTTTAATACCTGTATTGTGGAATGCTGCACTAAGAAGAAAAACTGAAGTGTTCCCATTTAAGCCTCTTCTGTCTTATGCAAAAATTACCTCGTCTGTAATGAATGCATACCTGAATGTGTTTGAATCCCGAAGTTGAATCTCAGTGCCAAGAACAAACTTCCAGACTTTGAAAGGAAGTGATTTAAGTTCAATTCACCCCTACCTTCAGTTGTCTTTTTGTTTGTTTTTTATGCTACAGTTGCTGCTAGAAGAGGCAAGAGAACTTGCAGCCCATATGGTATTATAAACATTACTCTCTCCCCAGTGCTGTATGTATTTTTTTACAGCCAGCAAGTTCTATGGCTGAAAAATGAAATAGTATTTCTCAAAACAATGTATGTAATTCAGATACAGCTGATGCTTTGCACTTTTGAACAGTGGGTATATTGCATGTAGTCCGAAAGGCTCTATGTTTGTATCTGTTTTAGTCTTGAAGTGGGAAAGAAGGAGATGAGGAAAAAAGTGATTCTCTAACCAATTCTCAATTTCCTCTGTCTTTTTAAGGTTTGTAATAATGTTGCTGTGTACATGCAAATGATGTTAATCAGGAGATTTTCCTATCAGCTTTGTCAACGTTTACATTCGCTTTACACATTGAATTTGCATTTGAAAAGGGCTGTTATAATCAACATTTAAGGGATAACATAGTCAAATTTACATTTGATTGAGTGGAAATGTTAAGTCATTTTAGCTGAGCTGTTGCTAGGAAACAAGCCAATGTTTTCGTATTTTTTATTATTATTACTATTATTTATTTATTTATTTATTTATTTTAGAAATCCATAATGTCTGTTTAAGTGGGAAGTCATCTGGTAGTATAAGAACACCAACAGGCAGACACTGTAACTTTAATGTCTTCTGTTACTTTTCTGGATGCATATTTTTTGCTACTTTCGAGAACTTACAGTGAGGTTCTGGATAAATAAATTTGAAATATGCTTGTAAATGGTTTAGTGATCATCCATGACTGATTTAGTTGTCTGGTGTTTGTTTTTGGTTTTGTTTTTTGTTTTTGTTTTTTTTTTTTAACATAGACATGATCAGCTGTTTGGCTTTGGAAAAACAGTCTGGATATTTTAATGCTAAACCATCTTTTTAGAGGTGCACTAACTCTAATGCCTTTTTTTGGTGGCTAGTGGTTAAAGTACTAGTCACCAGCCAAAGAACATTGTACAGTTGCCTAGAGTGCAGATGAATTTATGTATGACTTTCCAGGGTTTGTGTGGCACATAGTCTTTGACCTTTGACAGAGCGATCATTTTGTGATAGTTGTTATTTTCATTCAAGTAATGTGAATGACTCATACATGGAAAATGAAATCTTCCAGTTTGGGCTGTGTTCTGGCAGTCAACTGTCTATCGAGTTGAACTCCTAATAGCATTCCACAGCTTGGCACTTTGCAGTGTTCATCTAGCAAAAATGCTAATTAAAGGGAAGAATAGTTCCTATTCATATCAGCCTCAAAGCATTTCGAGTGCATTATCTGTGTGGCGCATATAAATGTGGCAATGCCCTGCAACTTGCTAAAGGCAGTTGAAGGAATGTGGCTTCTCACGTTGTGTATGGGAGACACCTCCCTGCTCAGCCAGGCCAGACAGCATCCAGTTTTGTTTGGGATATGCCATCCTCCTCGCTTCACGGACCCCAGAGCTTGTTACAAAGCCATCCATCAGGCTGTCGCACAGTGACTGTGTAGGCAAACACAGCAGCCATTATTCACACATCAGCAGCTCACAGACATTCTTGGACATCCAAACTTCACTAAGCCTGGGAAGAGGGTGGCCCAATTTCAGTTGTTAGCCCATCTTAATCCCTTCAGAAAACAGCCCTAATTCTTATCTTTCCACCTTCATGGTCAAGTTAAGTGGGCGAATGAGCTTCTGTGCTGTGCAGAACTAAAAGGATTCAAGGTTTACAAGTGTGACGTAAACGGCCGTCTTTCTGGCCAGGACAGGAGTGCTACTGGGTTTAATCACACTGACTGCTGTCAGGGCCTGCTATGATCGTAATGCTGTGTGAACCAGGCAGGCATTCCATATCCCTGCTGCAGGAAAGCCCATGGATTCCTTATGCTTTTTTACAGTCTCCCAGCGGTATGGGCTGCATTCCTCAGATTCTGGGCAATCTGTGCATGTAAAATATGTATTGTAAAATGTGATCGGGCAGGGCCTGCCATCTCAGGGGAACAGATGTGGGTTCCATTCAGCTCTTAGCACCTGTTGCATTCCTTACTGGAAAATACCAAATAAAATTGCTTTTTCTCATTAGCAGAGAAAAGGAGGGGGAGGTGGGGGGGAAAAATAAAAAGCCTGCGTGGTGCAATGTGGTTGTAGAGAAAGGTCGGTGTGCTGATTCTTATTGGCATGCTCCTGTGTTTCAGGTGCTGGTGATTGAAAGCCTGCAGTCCTTCAGCAGGTCCTTGTTGCATTTGGGCTCTGGCAAGGAAGGAGGACAAGGTGTAGAGCTTGAGCCCCACCATGCAGCAGCAGAGAGGCAGCGTGGTTGGCTCAAAGTTGGAATTATCCATAGAGAGACTTGCTGAGGAATTCTGTATCTGTGTTAAGTGACTGTTATCTTCCAGGTGTCTTCAGAAACCTGCTGCTGCTCCCGTGTTTCACATGAAATGTTTAAAGGGCACATGCAGATACATTCTGGGACACTGGCCGTTGAGAATGCTTCTGTCTTGCATAGTGCAAGATCACTGTGTGCTCCTTGCTGTTTGGATGCTTACAATTCCTCTATAATTCCTGTAACTTCTTTTTTTTTCTGGAACAATAACTGCAGTATAGAACAGGATATTTTTTTTTTGTTTTTTGCTTTTTCTGGCAATATTTTACTAGAGAGTGACTTTTACAGCATGAAAATGCACACAAAATATTCTTATTTGATTGATTCTGTATATTAAACTTCTGCTCTGGGTGCTGGATTTAATTTCTTGTTATACTGGAATTGGTCCATTGCCCATCTCTGCTCTTAGAAAGATGTACAAAAGTAATTTGTGATGTTATCTTCTACTTCAGAAAGGGTTATTGACCTCATGAAGTCACTGTGAGTGGGTGAGCTCAATTGTTCACCACTGTATTTTCTCGATTAGTAATAAAATATCCCTGCTTGGTTTCTTTTTGCATTGATTTCAGTACCAACTCTTAACTTTTTATTGTTCTTTTCATGGTCCTACAGCAATGCTTACTTATTCATGCATTTGCTGCTTTTATCTTTGTCTTCAACAGGGCACCTCAAGACATGGGACATGTTTTTAGTTGTGTTGATCCTTCAGTATTTTACTGGCTATATATTACATGCTTGTAGAGCCACTGATGTATTACTGCTCTTTTTTAGTTGCAACGAACCCTCTGTGCTATTTCTGTCTTGCAAATTAGTCTCCATTGTTACGGTTATTGCTGACTATCAAGTGATGCTACTTTTTCCCTGTGCTTACAGTATTGTTTTCATCATGTGTTTGTATTCACCTCTTTCAAGAGAGTTTCTAGTGATTATACTGTTGCTAGCTGCTGGCAGCTAGAAGCATACATGGTTTTGGTGAGCCTAATTTGTTTTGTGGTTTTCTTTTTTTTTTTTTTTTTTTTGCATGAAGATGAGCACAGCAGCAGTGGACAACCAAAGGGGGCCTGTAGTACAGTTATAAGAATTAACTTGAGTATTTAATCGAGTATTGTTGAATATAGGCTTGAATATTTACTGCAGTAGTCAAACAGGTTTTGAGAGTAATATTCTAGGGGTGTTATTATCACAATACTTGAAAAATGAGAGAAGCAGATATCCAAAAAATTAGCTGAGTATGCAGTCCTTATGACTCATCAGTGTGTTTCTTTGCGTTAAGACTTTGCAGGAGATAAGCATGACTGTATTATCCTAAAAGCACATTGGTCTACTTGGTGATAAAAGAATTAGTTGTTAAATAGCAATTCAAATGTATAATCTGTTAGCAGCTTGAGGTGTCCAGTATGTTTTGTTTGAAGGGTTGCAGGACTCCTAACACGTAAGTAAAAAGATTTCCGACTTGCATTCTCAGTCCTCTAAGATGTTGTAGCCTAAGGGTTATAAAAGGCCTAGGCTACTGTTTCCTAATTGATACAGCAATATTAATGTTTCTGTTTGGAAAAAGTTGTAAAATTCAACTCCAAATGTACTTCAAGGTGTACAGAAGGAAATTTTCCAATCTCTTTAAAGCCTGCCGCTAATTCTTGCTCAGATGTGACTGTGCCAAAGCTCTTGTAGATACTATTTATAGTACAAGCAGGCTATGCTTGATCACAGTCTTCAGTTTGGGGGAGAGTAGGCAGTTGTTCATTGAAGGCAAATATTGGCTCTGTTATAATGATGAAATTGCATTTGTGGATGTGATGAGAAGCAAAATCAGATTAGTTCTAGTGACTTTTAGTTCATAGTTTTTAGTTATGTTTGAGCTTCCTGACTCTTCAATTTTCTCTTCAGAAGGCGGCTCAAATTCTTGGAAGTGGTTGACACTCCTTTAGTTTGAAACCATTTTGCCTTGTCCTATGACAACAGACCCTGCTAGAGAGTCTGTCCTCTTCTTTCCTCTCCCCTTGTAGCTCCCCTTCAGATACCAAAAGCCTTCTCTTCTCCAGGCTGAACAGCCCCAGGTCTTTCAGCCTGTCCTTGTAGGAAAGGTGGTCCATCCCTTGGATCATTTCTGTGGCCTCTGGACATGTTTGTATGAAACTTCCTGCCTTCAAGGTGAAGAAGCAGCCCGTCTTTGTGTCATAATGGACAACGAAAAAAGATGTGAGAGCACGGTTTTCCATTCTATTTCAATACTAGAAATATTTTCTTATGTTTTTCCTTAAATGTGTGTCATTGTATGGCTTTTTTAGATAGGACTGTTGCTGGAGTCTGTGTGCTGAGTTGCTGATTTTCATACTGCACCACGAGCATGCAGTTGTCCCAGAAGGCACAATTGCAACTCTTCTGTCCTGCATTTTTCTGTACGTATGTGCACCCAACCACCTACTTCTGTGTGGCTCCTCCAGGAACTGGGAAAAATAAGCTTACCAGGGAATTGATACAACTTCAGTGTCAGCTGATTGTTATTTTTAAGCATCTGATTGACTGGGCTCATTCCATCTCCAGTCCAGCAGGAAAACTCAAATGGTCTTCCCTCTGAAGTGTAATCCTCATTTAGGTGAATATGAGCCTGATTTTTGGTAGGAATCTTCTAAGTGGATGTTATCACTTCCTAGTCCTCACGCACAGAAACTCTTTCCCTGTGGGCTGATTTTTAAATGTCTAAGCAATATATCTAATGAACTGTCAGCTATGCCACTTCTGTGAGCTCTCAACAAAGCAGAACTATCTGAGGCTTCAAGTTTCACGGAGAAATAATATTTCTGTAGAAGTAACTTCTGTATCGCCTTATGGGGCTTAGTAGTGAACTAACCTCAGAATTCTGCTTCAGCTCAGAAAAAAAGCCCCCAACCCATTGTGAAAGATTAGCTAGACACCCCAAGCAGCACTTGTTGGACAGCAGTGCTTGCAGGAATCTGGTGGTGGTGCTTGCTAGTCTGTCATTTCTTCTCACCCAAGGTCTTGCACCTTCTCTAGGCTGTACCTGTAAGAACTTAAACTCTTTGGCATGGTTATTGCTTCCAGCTCTTCTGAGGCTATTTGCATACAAAGTTTCAGACCTAGGATTACATCTTCATAAGTTGCTTGCTGCCTCTGGGAAGCAATTTTTGAATCTTCTGAAGGCAGGCCTGGCCTGTGCTTTGCCTGGAATGGGCATTGAAAAGATTGAAAAATCATGGGGTTTGGCTTTATGCCCTGTTTTCTGATCTTGGGGAAGTATGTCAGCTGCCTCTCCTTTAAATGGTGCTCACTGAATCGTGGGTTATTAGGATCCCTGAATCCTTTAAGTTGGAAGGGACCACAAAGGGAGGGTCAACACTGAGCTCAATGGATGTTGGTATGGAAGTATCTGAATTTAAGTAGTTGTCCACATTGGCTGAGATAACATTCCAGGTCACTGCATCTCTTACCTTTAAATGTACTCCCATAATCTTTTTTGTCTGCACCCATGTCCTGTTTAGATACTTGGTTGGAAATGCAAAAAGATGATCTCGTTCCTGGAAAGTTCGTGGTCAGCTCTTATCCTAGTGCACACAGTGTTCTTCAAACTGGTGGCTGGTCACATTCTGGCACAAAATGTTCTACCTGATTGCTGTAGTTATATTAAATAATTTGGTGTCATACTGCAACACCTGCAGTTTCCTTAGGATTACTTGTTTGAACAGGGTTTACATCAGATTGAGAGCTGTTTTTCTGGCTTCATTCTGACGGTACTGTCCTTTGGCTGGTGCCAGCATCCTGTTTTTTGTTTTCAATTTTAATATTTGGAGGTGGTCTCAGTGTTGTTGGAGCTTGCTGTAGCCAAGGCAATCCAGAAGTGGTCTGAAGGCCCTTACAGCTGCAGTGAGTAGCTATCAAGGTAACCTTGTGTCTGTTGCAGCTCTACTTCCTGACTCAGCTGCTCATGCATCAAACCAAAGTGCTCTGACATCAAAC
This sequence comes from Centrocercus urophasianus, assembly GCF_019232065.1. NCBI lineage: Eukaryota > Metazoa > Chordata > Aves > Galliformes > Phasianidae > Centrocercus > Centrocercus urophasianus. The sequence goes on from NW_024884711.1 coordinate 15,480,311, forward strand.
TTGTCAATAAAATGCTACCCTGTATGGGGTAATCCTATTATTAAATGTCACAAATGGCAAGTGGAATATAGACTTAAATTTTTTTGTGTAACCAGAGCCAAAAGTATTAATTGCCAGAATGTGCTGCTGTTCATGCAGCTTTCTACCAACACACAGTGCACCTGTGCATCAGTGTTGCCATTCATGGAGAGCAGAAATGATTAGCTGCAAAATCGAACAAGTGGGCTGGTGTGAATTAAGCTTTGGACTGTGTACTCATCAGTGCCATGGTTTTGTTACTACTATCATTCCTGTCAAGCATTTCTCCTCTCTGCACTTGTCGAGGTTGTCATTTAGAGATGGTGCTATAAATTACACCTAGATTATGAAAGCATTACTTTTCAGTGTTGCTTCCAAAAACGTTTTTATTGGGGTGGTGGGGATGTTTGGTGGTGGGGCTAGGGATAGAGATAGAGGTGTTGTTCTGCTTATTTCTTTAAGTTGACTTCAGATTATTGCCAGTAGAAATCCAGGTTAAAGAAAGGGGAACTGTAAAAGCAGCAACAAAAAAGGCCCTAGGTTTAAAAGCTGGGGCGTCCCTCTGCTACTTGCTGTGGCTCCCTGTCTGCTTGGATTCCTGCTGATATTGAAAATGCATAGTAATGTAATAGTGAAGCATCTGCTGTAAGCTGTGTAATGAGTTAGAGCTGCCTTGGCCATCTCCAGTATTATGATGAGCCTCTACTGAATACTTAAGAATTTCTTCAAATCAGTATGGGCATCTGAAGCCTGCCCAGGTGATTTTTTTCCCTTCTATACACGTTACCTTCCATTGTGTGCTTTGAATCCTGTGTACTCAGTGGGCAGTGTGGAAAGCTACCAGTCCAGCTGTGCTGAAAGGAACATTTCAGTGCACTTAGGGCACCCTTCAGTCCTAGATGCAGAATAAATGGAATTCCTCTTCAGTCTTGGGAGGTGGCAAGTGCTTCCTACCTCGCTGTGTTTGTGCTCTTAGATGGAGATGTTTTCAGGAGGAATACAAGACAGTATTTGGAGTCTTCTAAATACAATGCAAACTCATCCTGAAAGTGTCCTCTTCCCACACCCTTTGGCAGTGCAGCCACCTGGCGCTTCATTGGTGATGCCCTCAGAGAGTGAGGGGGATGAAAATGTCATGCCACTGAACTTGTGTTCTTATGGACGTGGTCTGTGCATTCACTTCATGTTGGTGCTGTATGGAATGGTAGATCTCCCCTCCAGGTGCTGCTCTTTCATGTGTGCATCATTGTAATGACATTTTCAGTTTTTCAGAGATGAAGTTCCACAGGTTTTGATCAGGAGTACTTGATTCTCATTTGGTTTACATCATACTTCTCAATCTGAATATAGTTTATTGACTTAATCTTTTCCACTATCTTTGAAACCTAAATCTTATCTATGATACACTGTCTGTTGATACACTGAGGAGAAATATGAAGTGACTGTAAGGGCCTCCATTATAAAAACAGACTAGATCAGTTTGGTTGGAAGGAACCTTCAAGGATCCTTGAACCCAACTGCCTGATCTCATGGGGGCTAATAAAAAGTACATTCACAAGGGCTCTGTCCAAATGCCTCTAATACTGACAGGCATGGGATATCAGCCACCTTGTTAGGAAGCTTTTTTCAGTGTTTGGTAAAAAATGTTTCCTAATGACTAGCATGAACCTCCACTGGCCCAGATTTGTACCATTCCCTCACCTTCTATTACTGCTTATCAGGGAGCAGAGCACAGCACCTCTCTCTGCCTCACCTTCTCAGGGAGGTGCAGGGAGCAGCAAGGTCACCTCTCAGCCTCCGCTTCTCCAGTCTGGACAGCCAATGTCCTCTGCCACAAAGATGATCAGAGAGTTGGAGCAGCTTGCCTGTGAAGAAAGGATGAGGAAGCTGGATTGCTCCTTCTGGAGAAGAGTAGGTTCTAGGGAAATCTTGTTGCAGCCTTCTGGTACCTATAAAAGGCCTACAAGAAAGCTAAAGGGGGACCTCAATAGGGGGTGTAGTGAAGGGGAAAAAGGGTTGAACTGTGTAAAGTTAGTTTTAGATTAGATATTAGGAAAATATTCTTTACTAGGAGGGTGGTGAGGCACTAGCACAAGGCTGCCTAGAGAAGCTGTGGTGCCCCATCCCTGGAGGTGCTCAAGGCCAGGTTGGATGGGGCCCTGGGTTGCCTGAGCTGGTGGGTGGCAGCCCTGCCTGCAGCAGCAGGTTGGGACGGTGTGCTTCAAGGTCTTTTCCAACCCCAACCGTGATGTGATTCTCTGACTGTCCCAGGACATGCCTCAGAGCCCCTCCTCTGGATGCTTTCAAGGAATATAACATCCTCTTTGTACTCTGTAGCCCAGAACTGCAAATAATATTCAAGGTGAAGCTGCACCAGCATTAAATAGGCGATTCTCCTGTTATGACCCAGCTATGCCATGCTTAACGTGCCCCGCGATACGTGCTGAGGCAGATGTGCCCGATCAGATGTGTCCATTGCAGTAGAGTGGGCCGGGGCAGTGCCCACAGCCTGCAAGAGGTTGAGGAGAGCCGCCATGTGGCCATGCTGCAGTGCTGCCTGAGGCCTCCCAGTGCTGCAGGCCTGCTGCTGCCTGCTTGGATTGTGCTATGGCTTTTGCTCCGTAGGTATTTGTTTTTCAGGCTTTCTGTCTTGGCTTTGTGATGCACGATGAGGCAGGTGAAGGAAAACATCATTAAACCGCTGTGAGATTTATTCTCGTCACAATCCAAACAAACTGGTTTTACATTGCGGGAGCATGTAATTTCTTTACTTCAGAGCGCTCGTTATATTTTGGCTCTGCCTGATTTATGGCAGTGCCTGGCCTAGGTATAAATATTAAAACAAGATATCATAAATAGAGTGTTGGGAAGCCAACATCTGGTTTAGATAATGTTTTTCTGAGCTTGAACTTTCACTTTATTCTGTGCGCAGGTTTTAAATCCTTTCTTTAAACTCTAGCCCAGCTTGGGTACCACATTCTGTTGCTGACTGGAATGACACTTGGAATAAGAATACTCTAATAAAATTCACCAGTCCTAGGTTGAGTGTATATTTTTGTAGCTAAAATGTTAAAATTCTGTAGCTAATGTGTGGGTGTGAGAATGCACTTCGTAATGAGATTGCCAATTCTATTATTGCTTTCTGTCTGTTGTGACTGTGAAGCAATTTCATACTAAGTGTTTTTTGCTTTGACATTTAGTCAGGAGGCCAAATACCAGCATTGCAGTGGGTTTTATGTAGCAGCATAGTACTAAGAAAGCTTCCCCCTGACTTTATTTTTTTCAAATTAGATAACATTGAATTATTAAGGTTGGAAAAGGCCATGAAGGTCATTAAATCCAGCCATCAACACATGGCCACGAGGTTATGTCTATTATTGCTACATCTCCACGTTTCTTGAGCACCTCCAGAGATGGTGACTCCACTACCACCCTGGGCAGCCTATTTCAGCGTCTCACTACTTCTTCTGAGAATGTTTCTTAATAACCAACCTGAATCTTACCTGATGCAACTTCAGGCCATTATCACTCATCCTGTTGCTGTTACCTGGGAGAAGCAGCTGACCCCCACTTTGCTACAAGCTTTCAGGCAGTTGTAGAGCAGTGAAGTCTCTACTGAGCCTTCTCTTCTGCAGACTGAACATTCCTAGTTCCCTCAGCTGTTCCTCTCAAGACTCCTGGGCTCCAGACCCTTCACAGCTTTGTTGCCCTTCTTTAGACACACTCCAGGGCATTAACATCTCTCTTGTAGTGAGGAGAACATGCTAAGAAAAAGTCGTCATAGGGTTTTACCCATGTATGTTATGATATTTTAGTAGCTTAAAAAAGCAATAAAGCAGTAAGGACTCTGTTTTTCTGTCTCCCATAAATAGGGAGAAACAGGCAGCTCAATAGACTGCTCGTGTACTGTAATATGTTCTTCCCCAGATTTGAACTTCTGCAACAGAACAAGTGTTTCTGTCATACTCTGTAATCCTACCCTCTCATGAGATATTCTGAGAAACCTCAGATATGGCATATCAAAATTGTAAACCACAAAGCATAACCCCTAATATAGCCCTAGGGCAAATCTCCGTCTTCTGAATTGCACAGCACAACAGAGATCATAGAATAAAGAAATATTCTGCCTTGGAGGGTTTTTTTCCCCTTCTTCCTAGTGAGTTTTGGTATTTACAGTATCTCAGCTCTCTGCAGACTTAATTGAGTCAATTAAGATTCTTAGACTTGATTCCCCCAGGTGAAGGTTTAGAGTTTCTTTTTTATTTTTTCTTGTCCATTTTCCCAGCCACTGTTCTTTGGTTTTCCCTGGCTATGGAAGTTGTAGCTAGCTGGTATTTTGGTACAATTTGAAAAGCTCTTTTAATTGCAACTGGCTCATCTGCTGTATGTGTAAGCATGAATAATTCCTGGTTTCATTTGCCTTTGTTTCTATTTCTTTTCTTGTGGTCTATAGTCTTCCAGCACTTTGAACTGTCTTCTGAGTTCTTTCTATTTAGAAGTCAGCCTCCATGTTTTTCATTAGTCTTAACTGCTGATTTCTTACACCTTGCTGCAAAAACAGTGGGCATGACAGTATTTCAGCCTTTCTGTGTTCAACTCTGTGCCTTATCAGTGCTACTACCATAGAGTTTACTTGGTAAATATGTGTGGCTATTGATGTTGAAACAGTAGGTCTCTTTCAGGTCTGTAAGCCATGCAGTGTTCTTAAATATTTCTATTCTCTGCTAGCTAGGTGGTTTCTCTTGCTTGGCTTCTTGCTCTGTTTTGGGACTGCGTGAAAGTGCCTGGTATACCAACAGGCTGTGTTTTTGTGAGCGCTGTGGCATGTGCCTGCCTTGTGCTGAAGTGCATTTGTCAGAGGTTTCAGTTTAGTTATTTGGACTACATCACATGGGACGTTGCCAAAGAGCATCATCTTGGGAGCCCAGGGCAAGAAGTGTCGTGACTGTGGGTACCAGGAACGCTTTTAGCTCCTGCACACAAAAGAGCACTTTCTGTTCTCTGAGATCAGACCTCTGCACTTGGCACAAGGAACAGCATTGTTCTTGGTGGTGTACTTCGCATGTGACTTGGATTGTTTCTTGTATTTTAAATACTATTTTATGTCAGTCACGATATTTTATGTGTTCTCAGAACTCTGCAATTACTTATTTGGGGAAAAAAAAAAACAACAAATTCACAAGGAGGCATTGTGCTGGTTATTGATAATGATTTGGATTACCTGAATTGATCATCAGGGACAAATTTAGCTGAAAATAATATAATTTTAAAAGGATAATGTAGAAATCTGTCTCCAATCCTAAGAAGTGTCTTAAAACAAACTGAGGTGGTGGTTGTAGTTTGTCCTGTAGGCCTGATCTATAATTAAAAATTCTCTGCTTAACTGGGAGCCCTGTTTTATGCCTTGTTTTAGTGCATCTATGGCTAAAGTTTTGGGAATGGCCCACTCTGCCTAAACTTCCTGAGCAGGCAAGATTACAGGAAATGTTTGGCAAATTTGTTACTGGATTGGCAAGAGGAGCAGGTGATAATGACCCTCCAGACCAGAGCTAGGAAAGGGTGCCCAAAAGAATCCTGAACGTGGCTTCTGGATACGTAATGACTCCAAGTTAACCATGATTTGACTTCAAATAGTCATGTAAATATTAGCTAGACCTTAAACATTGCTAAATGGTTGGTTTGGAACTTTACTTTGAGTTTAACCTGGCAATGAAGTTAGCAAGGTTTGCATCCCAAGCTTCTTCACCATTAAATACTGTTGTAAATATATCTTTGTTTGCTTTGACAGCATTCATTTATGTTGATTTTCTCCTTTGTAGTGGTTTTTCACTTTGTGACGAGCCTGCGCTGTCAGCAGTTTTTCTCTCTGTTTAATAATGAAGATTGGTAACTTTTACAGTATATAGGAAAAACGGAGAAAGCTATAAGCTTAAGCGTGCATGTAGGGCAACTGAGCCTGTACTTTCTAGCCAGAATTTCTTTCAAAGGATTAAGTATGTGACAGGAGGATGACTTCTGGGGAAAGGGAAAGAATATAAAGTGGACACTGAAATAAATGTTGTGCGGGCAGCTAGAGCGCATGTGGGAATATGCAAAGGTTCCTGTTAGCAGTGGGTTTTTGGTGCTGCTCAGGTCCTCGCATTTTCATGTGCACAAATGGTGTGTCATCACTGACACGTGAAGTGTCCAGCAGCATGGTCAGGTTGGGTGCGTTTTTTGAATGTAGGGAAAAGAGGAATTGGTTCATACCTCTGTGATGGGGGATTTTTGACTGTTTTTGTTGAGGCGATGCCTCATATCAAGAAAAAGATCTTGTGTTGGATCTGGTAGACTTCAACACTTTGCTGTTGAATGAGAATTCCCAGTCTCTCAGGCTGACTTTAAAGCAGCAAATCCAAAACTTAATTGGTTTTGAATCCCTGCTGCGTAAGGGAAGTTTCAGTTACTCCTTAGTTGACCCCATGCTCCAGAGAAATGAGTTATGGGGTAAGAATCCTCTGGGCTTGATAGCACAGAGATAGCTCTGCTCAAATTGCTCCTATGGATAATCGTGGTTCAGAGTCCCGCATAGAAGTGGCTGTGTGCAACTGGGGTTTATGTTTGGGCTTTGGAGCCAAGCGATCAGCCCACTGTATACTCTTCCCTCTGCTTCAGCAGCTCTTTAAAGTTTAAAAATTTTATTGGAAAAAAGTGAAGCAGTAAACATTGTTACAAAAATTTGGTTTACAGACAGGGAAACTTCACTGTATTGGTCTACGCTGAGACCCTTGCAGAGTTCTGGTTTTGGGCTTCTATAAGCACCTATCTAATTGTGGGTTTAACACTCGTGGTACCAGTCATCTTAATACTTGGTAAGCTGCTTCAGTGGTTTATTCTCACTGTTAAAAACATGTACTTTATTAGGAGTTTGGACCCCTCAGAATCCAGCTATGGAATCTCTCTGCTACAGCTTTCCCACCCTACTCCCTGGTCCCTATTATTCTCAATTCCCTAGTTTTTCCTGAATAAATGTGTCCTGGGCAGACATCCCACCTTCACCATCCTGTTAATACTGAAGACGTTCTCGCATTATTTTGGGATCTTCTGATGCAACTACTGTCTTTTGGATTCTTGCATTCCAATTCCAATCGGAGAAAGAAATTGCAGAAAGTATTCATTGTCTGTAAACAGACAACAGTAACTTGCTTAAAGACCTGAACTTTAAAGTCGCAATTCAGAGTAACTGTGCAGTTTCAGTTCCTTCTCTCAGCAGGACTTTTCCCCCAGTGCTGGAGCACGAGGCAGCACCCTCAGAGGCTGCCTTCTGCCTGGTGTCTAGGAGCCTATGGCTGTATGGCACCCAGCTTAGCCACAAGTGAAGGCAGCAGGCAGCCCATGGTTTTGCCAAAGGCGTACTCTTTGCTGAGTAAAAAACTAACTAGATGGCCAGGTGCAGAGAATGATAGTGAATGGGGTTGAATCTTGTTGGCTATCAGTCACAAATGGTGTTCCTCAGAGGTCAGTTTTGGGGCTGACTCTATTTCATATCTTTTTTTATGATCTAGATAAGGGGATTGAGTGCACCCTTTAAGTTTGTAGGTGATACTAAGTTGGGAAGAAATGTCGATCTGCCTAGGTGTAGGAGGGCCCTGCTCGTCTCAATACTTAGTATTTTTTAAGCTAAAGCATTGAGAGCCCTATCATTATAGTTCAGGACATGAAGGTCAGGTAGGTGGTTTTACACCAATGTGTCCTGCCCGGGGAGGAGTGCTGCAGGTAGCTAAGTTTTAAAAGCAGATGAAGAATCGTAGAATCACCAAGGTTGGAAAATACCTTTAAGATCATCCAGTCTAACCATCCACCTGTCACCAGTGTTTCCCGCTAAACCACTTCCCACAGTACAACATATGAACGTTTTTTGAACACAAATCAGTGCTGTTTTCTCAGCTTGTGTGTCCCTCTTTAGGGCACTGTGAAGATGGTGTCCATTTTTCTCCTAAGCAGCGCAGAAAGCCTATCTTACTGAAAGTTGTACCATGTTTGTCCTTCAAAATGCTGTTTAGTTTTAGTTAGTCTTCAGCTTCGTTTCCAAAGGCAAAACTTTTTAATTTTGTAGGAGTTAGTCTGGAGAGTTTGGGAGTTTGAAATACTGTGCATCTGTAGACTTGGGTGCGAGTTGGTGCTGTTTCAAAGTCTAATGGAATCAGGAAGTAAATGGTACAGTGTCATAATGCAGTCAAGTGTGTTTGAATCTTCCCATCTCTGCAATCAAAAAATGTTGGGGATGGAATGACATCTGGACAAACACTGGAGTGACACCTGGCTAGCTCTCAGCTTCCTGCAGCAGGCAGATGTGAGGTGCATGCATCACCAAACCCTATCAGTGCATTTTGAAAAATTGTGATTTCTTTTTTTAGTGTAAGATAGCAGAGGTTATGTTATGGGAGCATCCTGTTTACTGAAATTGAAAACCACTGCTTGCGATTTCTACTTCTTGAGATTTTCTTCATGGATTCTACTTATAGCCTCAGCCTCAAGGGAGAGAAGAAGACAAGGAATTGTGCTGGGCTGCATTCCAGCACTTTTCTCTTGGGGAAGATGCAGAAAAATCTCTTCCTATACTTTTTAGGAAAACACATTTCCTAGAAGCATGTTATGTCTCCTTGATCGCTGCCTTTAACTGCGGTACATTGCTCTGTTTCATGGTAGGTGGCTCCAACAAAGAAGCTACATACTGCTTAGAAGAGGCACTTTTTGCAGAGTTCTGAACTGACATTTTTAAAAACCACGTGGTTTAATGGTCCCTGATGCGAAAGAACGTGTGCTTTGTCAGTGTGAATGGTGGATTCTGGTATTTCACACATTTTGCTTTTGTGGATCACAGAAAAGAAACAGCATCATCCTTTGCAGATGGCTTTGGAAAGGGATCCTGGTTTTTCTTTTAAACAGATACGAAATACAAACCAAGTGACTGCAATACACCTGACTTTACTAGCAGTTTTATTGTCTGTTTCACAAGGATTCTGTCCTGTTTTTTGCTGGCCAGAATTTTAAGGGTACGCTGAAATAGCACAACTGAAGAGAGTGACTGTAAGTGGAAGAAGTGTTACTTGAAAATATATCCCCATCCATCACAGAAGTGGAGGAGGCATTTAACAGAGGTACCGTGGCAGTAATTGAAGGATGGGTCTCATAGTGTACACTAGAGTCGAGTAAATACATACAACTTAGGCAAAGTATTTTTTTTTTCAGTGTAGGGAAAGATCTTATGCTAAGAGAGAACTTAAGCTGCTTGACTAGAATTGAAATATATTATTCCTGAAGCCTTAAATACCCGTGCGTACCGCTACTTGCGTGTAGTTTGTCCTGTGGGCGTGTTTTGGTGTAGCGGAACTGCGGCTGTGGGCGTTCCTGCCGCAGCCCGCCTCGCGTCGGAGCGCGCGTCCCGCCGGGCGGCAGCAGGGGGCGCTGCAGGGCCGCCGATGGCTGAGGGGGGCGGCTCCGCCCCGCGCTGCAAATGCGTCCCGAGTCATTGTTAAAGGCGAACAGAAATCATGACAATTTAAAAAATCCCACCCACTCTGTTTACAGCGCAGTTTTATTTTGCAAGTGTCTGGTAGAAAAAGGCTGACTGGACGATTGAGACTGCGCTGTATTAAAAGCCTTTAAGAAACTGCCTCTGGTTTTACTTACGAAGAGTGGGTGTTCTCCTGTGAGCTGCGGGGTCCCTCTGCATGCTGCCTTTCCCCAGGCTTCTAAGAGCCTTCATCACTGGAACCTTGTCTTCCCGCAAGGCTCAAGGCATTGGAGTAATTGAGGATGCCTGGAAACAGTACTTTATATTTCATATAGGGCAAGTGCTTTGGCACTTCTCAGTGAGTTTTGGCTCGGTATCCTGCAGTTTTCCTCCCTGCACATTACGATGGGGCCGTGTGGCAGGGGCCTCTGAAGGTGCGGCTGCTTCATTGTGTCTGCAAATCAGTGGCATCAAACAGTGCTTCTACGCCATGTTTAACCTCATAGGAATTAATGATGGCTTCTTTTTTGGTTGGCACATAGCTACTTTTGTAGCTTCCATTGTCTCGTTTTTGCGTTCCAGACTCAAAGCGGTAGGAACGCTACTGCTTTGACACTAGGGAAACAAAAAAAGCAGGGGTTGTGGCAAAGTCCTAACAGCTCTGTTGATGCTGTCCAGTTAATGCAGGTGGCCTGCGTTAGGTGGTATTTTGGCACAGGCTGCACTGAGCAAGTGTGCACTTCTAGGGCCGAGCTTTCATTGATTCTGCTGGAGGGTGTTCTCCCAGTTATCTGCAAGTCATGACCCACAGCCTTCTGATGCCGAGGTGACATCTCTGTGGCTTACCAAGGGTGAGTGAAAATGAACAAATGCTGCTGTGAGCACCTAGAAAGTTACTCCAGAATGTGTTGGAGGTTCCCTCATCCCTCTGGCTGTGGATGGCATGATGCTCTCTGTGCTAGATCAAGATGCGTGCGTGAAAACCTGTATGAGGGCAGGAGGACATCAAGGCATAGTGTGCGTGTGCATGCACACTCAGGGAGGGCTCTTTGCAGACTGATTGAAGGCCTTTGCCTTTGGGCTTAAACCGCAAGCATCAGCATTTCATTCATTAGAAATAGACTTTAATAAAAACACAGCTTTTAAATTTAGTGTAAATTGCGCTAAACCATCTTGATTCCAAAATAAGTGTTTCAGGTGATTCTGGGTGGTTGCTTGGTTGCTTTTATTTATTGTAACATTAGCACGTTACAGAAAACAAATGGTTGGCAGCCTCAGCTTTCTCAGGAGTGAAGGGAACAGAAGGCTGGAGAATGACACAGTTGTATTTCAGATCTTATTCTGCATCTATATACAAGTAGTGACTTTGGAAACCAACCAGAATTTTTGTTTTCAGACAAGTTTCACCCAAGCCTGCCTAATTCTGTAACCAAATTGAAAACATTTTCTGAGAACTTATGAAATAATTTCTTAATTGTTTTTTTTATACTGCTCTGTCAAATTGAAAAATAAAGGTGTTGGGTCCAGGAACTCATCCACATGTGAGTGTGGAGGAGGGAGCAAGGAAAAAATCCGTGAGGGTTATCGGTCAGCAATAGACAGACCATGGAACAGCTGAAAACATGGAAACAATTTCCTCCCTAATTTGGGCAGATTGGAATGCATCCCCAAAATCCAAACGGAAATAGTAAAATTTAAAAACTTTTTATTAGTGCCTAACCCAGCTGCACCTGGCCGGCCTAATTGCCTTCAACCTGGTCATTACTCAAAGGCATGAAGTTTAGCCACCAACAGCATTTATTAATGTATAATAGGAATTTACTTGTAAAACAGAATTATTGGAATGGTGTGATATCATAAAGAGTGAGGTGCTGACATTTTAGATTGTTTTATATAGGGATGTTGAGTTATAATTTAGGAGTTGGTTATTCTTTGGGTGATTAATCATTCTTAGGTATAATTTAAATGTCTGGTGGAAATACAAAGAATTAATGTTTGTAATGACCAGCTCGTGAAACACACTCACGTGAATAAGGTCGCGTTTGGTTTTTGGACAGCCTTCTTCTCCAGCTTTTTGCAAAAAGGTTGGTACAAAAGCTGGAAATGCTGAGGCAGCAGATGAACGCAGTGTTTCAGCAAGGCAGCCCCTCACTGATTTCTGTAAAGATGTCAAAGCCTAAGACCATAAAAGTGCCTGCAAATTCTCCCCTTCATATCAATGGTGTGAAAAAGTGAATACATTAATTCTGGTGGACCTCAAACTTAGAATCTGTCAATATGATTTCAGTGATTAATGGTTACAGACTTTTACCTACCTCATAAATATAATGTGCCTTGATTACAGAGGCATGTTAGCGCTGCTATAGTTAGTTATGTCAGCACTTCCATTGTAAACCCTGTTTCTTTAGGGGTTTATAACTCCATCATAAAAACTCACTCTGGGATGAAATTTATACCTTCGACTTCTAGACTGTAAGCAAGTAATTTAAAATACAGATATACTTTAAAAAAAAAAAAAAAACAACAAACCAATGGTTGTATAAAGTTAGACACTACCATGGTGGGGTTTTCTTTTTCCCCTTAGTCTATACCGAGTATTTCTGCAGCTGAGAAGTGACTTTGTTTCTTAAGATGAGAGGCTGCTGCTGCCTTTTGCTCCCTAGTGGAAGTCAGGCTCAGTGTCAGTGTGTGCATTTATATGCATACATACGTATATGCACATAAATATTTTTAAAATGTAGTATGTCTGCAGTAGCTTTCTAAAAAAAAATCTTGCGGTGTTAATACCTCAACGCTTTTATCTGCAACATAAACCAACAATAAACACCAATTTATAGATAAAATATAATTGCTGCAATGGAGTGTGAAGGTCAGTGGGAAAAGCATTAAAAACATATTCAGTTAAATACAGGGATCTAAGCATGATCCTCACCTAGATTAAGTTAACTTATGTAAACCCGCAGAGACTGCTTGGAGCAAAATATCACTGACCCCCATCTGTGATTTCACTTTTTTCTTTTATTAAAAAAAAAAGTGTACTGCTTTAAAAAGCATGTTTTAAACAAGTACAAACATTTGGAATTTTGTCAGTGGTTTTACTTTAATTATGCTTTGTGCTCCTTGTGTCTAGTGCAGTAGAACAGACCTAGAGAGACTTGGTGGTCAACACTGCTGTGAGATGTCTACTTTTAAAATAAAGTTTTGAATGCTTTTTGTGGCCTCTTGTAGTCATTATCTCAGTATTAAATGTACTTTTTGTTTGTCTGTGGTTTGGGTTTTTTTTTCCTTGCTTTTATAGATTGAACGCTGGTGTTCAGATTTCAAAGCAAACTACATAAGCTGTATTTGTAATGTACCAGAATGGTGTTTCTGTATTCCAGGCTGATGATATGGCAAATAATGATTGGACCTTAATGCGTGGCCTCTTCCCAATAGGGATGCTTGCAAGTACTTTTTGTTTCCATATGATTATATGGAATATAATTCAATACATATAATTAGTTAGCATGTCTTAAGATTTATCAGTCTTTTCTTACCTTCCATGTAAGTGAGCAGCCTCCCTGTTTTCCAAATACTGTTTAAAAAGGAGAAATGAATTTTCATCCTTTTTTTTTTTTTCCCCTATGTATTTTCCATTTGTGATATGAGTGGAAGCTGCATAGAGTGGTTTTGATTCCCTCCTCTCTCATATTTCCTCCCCTCTCCCCCACTATCTGCAAATAAAAAGCCCAATCCTCCCCAAAAGCAGCTTGTACTTATCAGAGAAGGAACCTGGAATCTCAAATAGCTTTATTTATAAAAGCAGAGGGAGTGGGTGGTGGGACGCTAGGACTAAACCTTCTGAGGGCAGGCATCCGGCTCTCACAGTTTACTTGGCTGGTTGGATATCTTGAAAGCCTTAATTTAAAAGTCATCTTACAATCCTTTTTAATTGGCTCCAAAATAAGTAGTTGAGCATTTGGTCTGATAAGGAGGTTTTTGGCCCTATGTGTGCCATAAAATCAGCAAAAAGAGGGATCTGTTTAATAGAACAATGATGCTGGGCTTTTTTGTTATTAGGGTTTGCCCTAAACAGGATTTTCCCCTTAAGGCAGCAGTAGCACACCATAAAAAGGGGCATTCCTTCACTTTGTGGCAGCAAGGCTTTAACTTACTGGTTTTTGGATATTTTCTTTTTAATGGGCAGCAATAACAGGACTTACATAGGGTGGCTGCTATAAGTACAGTACGTGGTGTCTAAGATCAGGGTGCTTTGCCTGCAGTGTTTTAGTGCCTTTTGTTTATAAAGGCCTGGGAAAGAGCATCTTAGAAACGCCAAGGTTCTGCTCCGGTGTTTGGGAACTTTTCTGGATGTGGAAAGTTTGTAGATGGGATAAAGTCCACCCAGTTTTGCTGACTTCTACACTTCAGTTCTTACCTCACAGTTCTCAAATCGGTGTACTTCCAAACCCAGAAGAGTATTGTAGGCAGTTCACAACTAGAAAACAGTCAGCAAAAGCCAGCAAATTTAATTGAAAACGTGGAATTAAATACTTCCATGCACCATTAACTTTGTTGCTATAGAAATGTCAGCCTTTCTTTGCTCCCACGTATCTATTCGTTAAGTAGATGTGGTTTTTATCTGAGGGTATATTCCTGCTTCCCCAAGAGCTTCAGTTTACAGCTGTGCAGACTATTTATTTGGAGAAGCTGCTTTCTTTGTACCACGCTCCTGTGGTACCTCAGCTCCTCTTATCATCTCTGTTTTCACAAGATGGTTAAAGCCTCCTCCTGTGTAAGCTGCAGTCGGCCCTGACAAGCAGCATGTCGAGCAGACAGGCACAGCCCCCTGCTTGGTTCCTGTGCGCAATTTGTCCTGGGAAATTTCATGTAAGCCCTGTGTTATAATTTGTTATAAGATTGTTTTATGGCTGCTGAGATTGTTAATTACCTCCTCATTAAAATTCCCTTGGTAAGTTATTTGCCTATTAGTGAATTAATTCTGTGAATTACTTGGCTCTAAGAAGTCTGAATTCTGTGGCATTCTGTGGTTTTCTAACACGGTTTTAGTGCATGGAGCATGCTGTAATGTCAGTGGCAGTCGGATGAGCTTGAAAACAGATTCAGCCGTGCTCCTGAGAGCTGGAGAGCCTTATGGGGCTGAACACTTCTGGTGTGCTAGATAACACCGATCAAAAATAAAATGTTACAGAGCTTAGGGATATGCATTAAGAAGCAGTTCTGAGCCAGTTCTGTCACTCGTCTGCTGAAGAGTTTTTGGATATAATTCAGTTTTCTGGAAGTTACTGGAGTCGTCTTCTGTTGAAGCTTACCTGTCCCTGTGATGTTCAAACTGCATGAGGTCCTCTCTTTTGATGTTTTTTATAGAACTTGTTTGAGCTAGACCATCTCACTGCCTTTGCAAGATAGGAGAAAAGGAGGGCGCTTTGGGAGAGGTGAAGCTGTGTACTTTGTCCCTTCTACAGAAACAGACCTGCTCATCACAGCATCATAGAAAGGTTTGGGTTGGAAGGGACCTTTAAGATCATCTAGCTCCAGCCCTGCTGCCATAGGTGGGGACACCTTCCTCTAGACCAGGTTGCTCAAAGCCCCATTTAGCCTGGCCTTGAGTGCCTCCAGGGTGGGAGCATTCACAGCCTCTCTGGGCAACCTGTTGCAGTCTCACCACCTTCACAGTAAAGCTTTTCTTCCTGATACCTAGTCTAAATCACAGTTTGAAGCCATTTCCCCTCATATTTTTGCTACATATCTTTATAAGACGTCCTTCCCCAGCTTTCCTATAGGCCTCCTTAATATATTGGAAGGCTCCCGGACCCTTCTTTAGTCCAGACTGAAGAGCACCAGCTCTCTCAGCCTGTCACTGGGAAACCTGATGCTCCCTGCTGTCATCAATAATCTTGAGGTAGGATGTGTCTGCTCTCTTTGGTACAGTGGGCTCGCAGTCGTGACCTAGCAGGAAGGAGTGGAAGTATGTATTCTGACAGCATGCTCTGTTTTGGATGTGCAATAGGGTGTAAGCTGAGTCTGTCTCTGAAGAAGCAAGTTTGTTTAGAGGTCTTATGCTAAGATACATGTGAGGTCTGGGAAAAACACACATCAGTTGGCAGCAGTTGCAGCTGTTCTTCTTGATGTGTTTGAGATCCTCCAAAACTGGGGAGCTACTCTATAATGCAGCCCATCCTGACTGTTTTCTCTAGCTGCCATGAACTCTTTAAAGCTCCCAGTGCAGCTGAGAGCTCTCAGAACCTCCAGCTCCTGGGGACAGGGAACTCTCTGTCCTTCCTGAGCACGTGCTAAAAAATTGACAGTGGCAGAAGCAAGGTATACCTGGCTAGGAAACAGATGCATTTTCTATCTTTCGGTCTCCACCTGCAGTGTAATGAAATTCTCTTGTGGTATCTAGCAACAAAATGGCCTGTCAAAATGCCTGCTAGTGACACTTCCTTCAAAAAACTTTGGTGACATTTGGCATGTAGTATTAACTGTGAGAACCTGAAGAGCATTTCTGAAAGGTCATTTAGATATATGAGAAGGATGTGTCAGAATCTAATGATCTTTCTGATGATTGTGAGGGGCGCAGAGAGTCTGCAGAAAGATAATCTGGGTGCTAATGAACTTTACAGTGTCCAGCTCTGTGGAGGTTGCTTTAATGCCCTACTTAGCTGCTGTGTTTCTGTTCATTCTGAAGTATGGATGTCACTTGAATACTGATAAAATGCAGGAGAGAACTTTGGTGGCTTTTTAGGCTTTTTCTTTACTCTTTTAGTGAAGGCAGGGACTTATTTTTGCAGCAGGGAAGTCCTTCGTTATCTTGGTGGATTTCTGACATTCTGAACTCCAGGATAACTGTGTCCTTTTACCTTTTCAGTGCAGTTCATTTGTAGTTGATTCACCATGACTTTTCAATTTTTAGAAGACCTTTGGGATTTAAAATTTTTGAGATAAGATGGCAAAAGAATTAAATGCACTATCGTTAATCCTTTGCTTCAGAAGGAGTGAGGATGGTTTTTGTGTGTGTACGCATGCATGCATATGGAAACTGACACTCAGGTAATTTAGAAAGTGGATACTTTAGTGGGCTCTTGACAGTCACCAAGGCTTGAAGCTTTTTTTTAAAGGACTCTGCAAGCTGCCTAAGTTTCATAAGCTGAAAGTAAGCTCGGTTATAAGGCATTGACTTTGTTTTAGTCAAAATGTTAAACCACGTGAAATGTTTCAGTCTATCATGCGAGTGAAGGGGAAGGCACAAACTTTTTCTTTGTTAAATGGTATTACTGTGAAGGTTTAGCAAGTCCAAACTGCTTGCTTTTTTCTTTTTCTAATGCAGTCTGAGCAGTCTGTACAAAAACAAACCCCTTAGGATCTGGCTGTAAATGTTTGCTTTTGAACTGCTACAGCTTAATACTTCTGAGAATACCAGCAGGGCAGACGTACTACTGTGACTGCTTTGCCCTTAGGTTTCAACATTTTCCCCAAAGAGCAGGTAGCTGCGGGTGAATTAACCTGCCACAGAGTCGCACAGAAAGAAATGGAACACAGTCCTTTTCATCTTTGAATATTCTTCATGTTGCCTTTACTTTGGGCCATGTCTGCTGGCATTCTGCAAGTTCTTGAATTTTTTTTTAAAAGCTAGCAACAAATCGTAGGCACAGGTCAGACTGCAAGGATTTTTGATTTTTCTTCCCCCGCTGTTTACCCTGGAAAGGGAAGAAGGAATGTGTGTTTGATAAACCAAGGGATACAGACTATCTAGAAGACTTTTAGATGCCATTGTAAAACTTTTGCTGTATGTTTCTAAATGAACAGGCAGAGCCCTACAGATTTAGTGACGCTGCTATGACACAGGAATATATTTGCCAAACAAGAAAAAAAGAGTTGAGTGAGTTTTGCCAGTACTGTTCTACATTTAGTTTTACCTTTTAAATGCAAGGTTGGATTTAATTTGCAAGATGATGGTGAGAACCTTGTAAGTAGCTCGTGGTCCACAGGTCTCTTGACAGCTCAGGCTGAAAAGGGCCAGGTGGAACTGTTGAACCTGTAGGTGAAAATGTGGCATTCCAGGCTTTTTCTAAAAACACAGATGCTATTTAAAAATAGAGAAGATGGAATACTTCATTAAAGACACATCAAGCGCATAGGTATTATATTGCTGGAATTTGTAAATGTATTTATTCAGGTATGCAGAGCATAAGAATGTTCCCTGCAATTCTGAAGAGCGTTACTGTTCGTGGCACTTTTAAGAGTCAAACATACTAGCTACTTTAATCAGGATAATAATTTAGAGTGTCAAAAGGGTAGTGTACCTTCTCAGCGTTTCCATTTGGTATTATTTTACTCCTTTAATAGTACTTTATAGCTCTCAACCTTACCTCAATTAGCAGTACTGACAGATGCTAGTTCAGCATTTTACCTCTCGCCAGTAGGGCTTTCTTTAGAATAAATGTCAGTAATTTTATGCTGCTAATTTGAGGTGATATACCTACATGTAAAATTACGTTTTAACTTTCTTGTTACACTTGCAGTGAGAGATGGCAGCATAAAGAAATATACATGAATGCTTCTGAGAGATAGTTCAGGACTGGAAGGTTCATTATGGAACTTTTATGGCTAATTTTGAGATGTACTGCCGTTTTTGTTAACTCTTTCTTTTGCTATCCATCTATTTATGCTGTGTCTTTCTCTTCCCCCTTGAGACTTTTTAAATTTAAATATATATTTATGTGCTTTTTTTTTTTTTTTTTAATCTTTTCAGAGGCTTGGGGCAAAGGTGGGGCTTTGAATGCTTTAAATCTTTAAATGCTAAGTGCTACTTAATAAAATAATTTACTTTGTGAGAATATTTGTTACTAAACTAAAAACAAGTAAAATAAGGAAACGTTTCTTCAGAAAAGCGTTAAGCAAACTTGCTGATGGGAAGAAAGCAGATGGAAAATGTTTCTGAGAAGTATGCTGCTGATCAAGCACAATAGTCATGACAATAGTAATGATTGGTATCAGCAAACTCCATCAAGAACAATCTGCACTTGTGCATTGTTTTCTAATTTCCACACAGAATAGCGGGGGAAACTGCGTGAGAGGGCAGAGCTGCAACTTTAGATGAAAAGACACTGCCTTATGAAGTGTTCTGTACGTTAGTTGTGATCCATTTTTCAAGAGGGTGTATTTGTACCAGTGTAGTTCCGTAGTTCAGTCTTCCTTGAATCTGGTATTCTTTTTCTTACTGTTCAGCATAACTGCAGATTTTCTCAGCCAGCTGCTAAATTACAGTTTATCTGTTTGTTAACAAAAAAATACCTCTTCTGTGTGTGCTAGTAACTTCATATGAAGCAGTGTATCTGGTCGTATGTTCTGACTGGAAAGTGAGCCTGTCGCAATTGTCAAGTGGGAGGAAACGGATGCTTTCTACTGCAGCCCAAAAGCCAATCTCCCAATTGAAGTATTTATCAGGATATTGTTATAGCAAACAAAAAATTTCTAAGTTGTCAAGCTCCTGTCTTGGTATATTAAACGATTCCATACTATTTATAAGGATTTGTTTCTTGTTTTTGAAACATACATTTGTAATTGTTCCTAGCTGATACCACTCTTAAGAGTTAATTGACAGTTACTAAGTCACTGCATAGTTGAATTTTAATGCACTCTTCCTTTACTGTGATTAGTGATTACTGTGGGAATTTTAGTGTTTCAATTTGAAAAAATTGTAATAATAAAGCTAGTTCATTGTCCAGTCTTCAGTCATTCTGTGCCTGAGAAATCTATAAAGATACATAATGACTGTAATTTTCATGGAGTTGTAGCTGCAAAAATAAGCTTGAACTAATCTTGAGTTGAATAAGAGTGTTGTGTTCATGAAGGTTTGATAGAAAATAGCAGTGTTATCTCTCAAACTCAGAAATATTAAATGATAACAGGTTTTGTAATAATTATTCCCTTTTTTCTGATTGCTGATCTGAAAATCTTACGATGTTATCCCGCGTGCATCTCTCAGCACTTCCCCACTTTGATTTGTAATGTGAAATGAGGGGAGGCATGGCTGCACGGTTAGAACTGAACTGAAAGCAGAGCACTTCCAGTGCTGTCTGTTGGTATTCTGCTGAATCTGCAGTGTGCCACCTCTTTAGGTGTAGGTGGGATGACTGGTACCACTTGTAGTCAGCTAACCTGGAATGTGATTAAATAGGCTTGGCATTTTTTTCAAAATGCATTGAGATTTTTCTTCTACTTCCAAGCTAGCTACACAGCTTTCTTCTTTTCTCTGCCTTGAACTTTTGGCCTTGCTCTGAGGAATATGGGTGGTATATGTTTTAAAATTGATATACTAATGTTGAATTTTTATTGTCACCGTTTCTGTTCGTGCACCTTTCAAATCCTTCATTTGTTTGTTTGTGAACTTTGGATGTATCGTAAAAATGTCACCATTGTGGCTGAACATAAAGCACCTTCCCTTTTTGCTCTGGGCCGTTGAAATAAATTTGGACCAGGTGCTCCTCTCATAATAGAGCTCCTTGATGTGCCCTGATAGCAGGCCGGCAAGCGGAAGCTGTCAGCCTTCAGCTGGCTTG
Organism: Centrocercus urophasianus; assembly: GCF_019232065.1. Classification (NCBI taxonomy): domain Eukaryota; kingdom Metazoa; phylum Chordata; class Aves; order Galliformes; family Phasianidae; genus Centrocercus; species Centrocercus urophasianus. The sequence goes on from NW_024884711.1 coordinate 15,500,387, forward strand.
AAGAATGCAATTAGAGCAGTTTTAATACTGGTGAGGGACCGCATCCAATCAAAGCTGTTTGACTTACGCCAACTCCAGGATCCTAAACATGTATTTTAAACATATCAACATTGTCTTTTTAGTCAGAGCAGATCTGTCATTCCCACACATTGTGGGATTTTCAAGACTAGAAGAGATACTCCCGTTACTTACCAACTTGCTGTTATTTTATCTGTTAGCTTTGTCTTTATAGCACTGTTAATACTCATGGTTCAAAGCATTTATTGTCAAATTAAGACTTAAAATGCATTTTTAAATGTCAAAAGTGCCTGTGCCTTTACATAAACCTTAGATTAGGTAAATTCATAAGCAGTTTATCACTGGATTTCTGGATTTGCTTGCTGCATGAAAAGGGCACACCAGTACAGGTCAGAGTTGAGGAGGTACGTAGGAAAAAGACCCTAGAAAGTAGACAGTACTACCGTAAGGTACATTTTTACTGCATGCATAGCTTCAGTTAATTTCTAAAGCAGTGTGACTAATTAATACTGAAAGAAGGAAGTGACAAACTTGCAGGCTCATCCTTCTTTCTTCTTTTTCTCACTCTTTTAAATTAGTATTTTTAAGTGTTTGCTTCCTCTGTTTCTTAGTGTTTGGATTGACTTCACTGGAATTACTGCTTCCCTGAGGGATGCTTCTCAGCTGGATGTTTCATTTATTCCCTGCTTTTCTTTCGTTAGTGAAGTTTTAGTTCAGTTACCTGTTTGTTTGGTATTTTTTTTTGGTTTTTTTTTTTTTTTCAACCTTCCTAACTTGCAAAGTAGGTCACAAGTAGATAATGGAGAGGACTTTTTGTTGAACTCCCTGCATTAAGCCTGGTTTTTCCATTATCCAATTATTTTTTTTTTGTTTGCTTTGGCTCTTCATAGAAAGTGAATTTCATCTGAGACTTGACCAGATTGTGTTTATCTTTTGTTAAATCAGCGCCATTAGTGAGTTAAACATTTGATTGTCTTACCGTGAGTTATGATTGCTTGTATAGTATGTTAGACAAACAACTGAATAACAGAGTGAAAATGAATTTCGGTATTTGGTCTTCAATATATACTTCTACTCAGAAAGCATCTCCTTTTTCTCCATTATTTTCTGTATGGCCTTTTCTTCACTAAGCCTTTCGTACAAGAGATTCTGACCAGAGATGATGGTGTACTTAAAAGGTGCTGTAAAAGAAAAGCCAAGTGAGAATCAAAACAACTCTGAACAGGGCAGTGCAGTTTGGATGCTGGACCTAATGAGTATTGTGTCCAGTTCTGGGCTCCCCACTACAAGGAAAAAAAAAACAAAAAAACAAAAAAAAAAACAAAAAAAAAACAAACAGGAATCTCTTTGAAAAAGTTCAGCGGAGGGCCACAAGTCTGATAAAGGGCCTGGATCACCTCTCTTGTGAGGAAAGGCTGAGCGACCTGAGAGTTGAGATGAGAAGACTCAAGATCTGATCAGTGTCTGTAAATAAGGGACAAGGCCAGACTCTTTTCAGTGTTGCATGGTGATCGACAAGAGAAAACAGCCATGAGCTGAAGCATAGGAAGTTCTGTGCAAATGTGCATAAGAACTCCTTCACAGTGAGGTGACGGAGCACTGGAACAGGCTGCCCAGAGAGGTTGTGGAGTCTCCTTCTCTGGAGATGTTCAAGACCTGCCTAGATGCCTGTCTGGTCTAGAGAACCTGCTTTGGCAGGGGGGTTGGGCTAGATTATCTCTAGAGGTTCTTTCCAGCACCTACAATTTTGTGGTTCTGTAATTTTTTTTGTCATGCTGAGAAGGCCAAAGTTGGAGTTTAAGTCAAGAGCCAACTGAAGCAGTGGGCCAGCTGGGTCCCAGCTCCCAGAAGAGCAATGACTGGGTCAGGCTGGATGTTTTGTAAGAACAGAAGAAATTTATGACCCCCTCCCAAATGCTAAGAGAACAAGTGACTCCCCTGAATTAACAGCAAGAAAGTTTCAGAGGTGTGATGGAAGTGTGAGACTGGTATCTCCATTTCTGGAGGTTATTCAACAAAATGTTAGGAATTTTATTGTACGGTTGATCAATTTGGCAGCTAAAGGGAGTGAGTAAATATCTGAGATTCCTTCTCATCCTGCTTCCTGTTATGATGTGATTTTTGCCTATAATAAGAAAGAATAAACTTTCTAGTGCTTCTTTGGTATCTACGTCAGTGATTGGAGATTTCTGAGCTACTTCTGCTGTAAGGCTTTTATGGAGTCTGTTTTTTGTGTCTGCCCGTAGCCTTATTTTGTTAGAAAGCACGTCTTGACTCAGCTGTGTTTGTTATGTGTATATTTTATTTTTCTTGTTTTTTTGTCTCATATTTTGGCCAGTTTAACCAAGTTTTCCATTGAGGAGAAGATGTCAGAGGGGTGGGGTTCCAATTATATTTTCCAAGGAAAGATGCATTTTGTGTCTCCAGGTGTGCGGTATGGTGGAGAGGCAGTATTGAGAAGGAGTTCATGCTATGAAAGAATGAACTTCTCAAGTGTGTTCTTCTACTTTCCCTTTCTCTGGTGTTTGCTCACATTCTCATCTCTGAAGTTTCTTCTGCCCCAGGAGATGAATCCATGGCAGGTTTTTGAGTCTCTGGAGTTCATGAAGCACAAATTGCTTAACAGGCTCTCTGCAATGCAAAGCCTTTGCAAGGACTACATCTCAGAGCTTGGGCAGAACTGTCACTCAACCATCTGTAGTTTCCTGTGGTTGAGGCCCTACCTGACAGGGCGGTAGCAGCTGAGGGCTCTGCTGTAGAGCAATGTGAAGCCAGCACGTTGCCCACAGGCTCAGTGCCTGGATCTAACAAGTGCTATCAATCACCCACTTAACAAAAAGAAGTCTGTATTAAAACTTAATTACCTCTCTCTGAAGCAATTCCTGGTTGGTTTTTTTTTAAGTGTAGGAGTCAGAATTGTTTTAAAGGACTAATATTATTTAAACAAGTATTAAATTAAGGAACGAGATAGACAAGGGTGATATTAAATGTTTCATTTCTGTAGAAGAAAAAATTACTTGCTGCATTTGATTTGACTTGCTTTACTTCTATAATTACTGAGAATGTTAAATATGCAAGAGCTATGCCCCATCTGTAATTGTAATTATTTGCTTTCCTGATGTACTGAGGATGGTGAAGGTAATGATTCTCGTGCAAATTCAAAGCAGGTTCTGCTCATAAATTTTTTTTCCCTCTCAGTTGCAGATCTGTCCTTGCAGGTCTACTGCTGTTTGAGCATATTTTTGTCATCGCTTGGAAACACTTTAATCAGCCCTAAGTGCTGTCACTACGGACTGGAATATTTGTGGTGCAGCAGGGCACCAACAGAGGAAAGGAGCTGCAGGAAAAATATTTGCAAGTGGCAGAGAAGTCAAAGCAACTTTGATATGTCAAGCTGCCAGTTTTTTCTATACTTGAAAGCAAATAAAGTGTTGGAGTTATGTAGCCTGGGGGCTGTGCAAACAGTAGTGTACTCAGGTTCTGCTGTAGAGGAACAGAGGCTGCGAAGCAGGGAGGTGGATTCCAGGCTCTGCTGCCTGTTTCATAGAGAGGTTGAGATGCTCTCCTGAGCAGCAGAGAGGGGGAGGCTTTCAAAGGAGGCAGGCTCCTCCATGCTATTCAGCAAGTCAAGATAGGAAGTCCTTTACTTGCTGAATATGATATATGGTTAAGGGTGGGGTTTCTTTGTCTAGTATCAGTCAGAAGGTCACAAATACTGGTGTAGGGTTTTACTGTTACAATAGAGATGGTTCCTGTCAGACACATGTGCCCACATGTGAAATAGTTGGCTGTCCTCCCTTTAATCCCTTACTGAGCTGAACATTGGTTGAACAGTCTAAGCAATAGCTATGGTTTATGGAGCATATATAGGGAATAGCTTTATGTAACATTTAACGTCACCTTTTCTGCAAAAGCACAAAATCCAACTGTGCTTTCTGCTTTGTGCATGGCTGTGTTAAGTAATTCTGTGCTTTTACTGTTGTGTGACTTGATTTAGCAATCTGCAGAAGTACAAGCACCGATGATTTAGTGTTTGTAGGGCAGCCAGACCTTGATGAAATGCGCGAGCTCTTCTCCTTAATGCTACTGTGAGCTATATCTCTGAAGCTGTAATATCTAATGTATTGACCTTCCTCCTCATACACCTACACAATGTTTGAATTGTAAGTTCAGTTTTATGATACCTCTACAAAGGCTGAAAGTTATTGAAATACTAAAGAGAGAAATACTCAGTCCATATTTTCCGAGGTTCCACATTTATATTATGTTCTTTGTTCAGCTTCCCGTGCCACAGGAGTGCTATGTTCTCATGTCTCAAACATTGGCTGAATTCTGTAATTCTCTTAGTGGCATTCTGAGAGCACAGGGCTGTCAAAATGATCACTTCTCTATTAAAAAATGACTGGATGCAAATGTTAATGCATAAATATGTCTATATATCTTGTCCGTACATACTAATGCAGTACATGTGTGCATACACGTGCTGCTACCTTGTTAGGAGACTGCATGCTATTCAGTTCTATTATGTACCTGTGTTTGCATATATCTGTGTGTGCATGCATATATATGGCACTGAGAGGGAGAGTATGACCAGGATATAATATGAAAGTATTATCAGAGATCACACTCAAAGCCTTTCTAGTTGTTGATGGATTGAACAAGGAGCTTGCTTTGTCCATCGGTGCGACGTAAGTGGGATGCAATTCAGGTATCCTTAATTTGGGATCCTGAAACTAGAATAACCTCTGTCAGCTATGAAGTACTGTGTGCAACAAAAGCAGATATACTCTCCTGTTGCACTCAGCAAGCCTGTGTGTAGGCTATGCCATCACACATTGAAAGCGACCACTGGTGTGTGTGTGTGTGTGGGCTGAATTGCTTTTTTCACCACCCTCCCCCCCTTTCCTCAGTTAAATAACAATTGGCAAGGTTGCAGCCATCCAAGCATCCAAAGAGTTTTCACCAGTAACTGCAGCTCTCAACCTGTTGTTTCCTGGATTTTTGAAGGAATCTCCTCTTGCTGTCTTTGTTTTGAACTCTTGAAACTGAGCATTGAATTTGTCATTTAGTCTGTGAAATCTTGTCATCTTCCTATAACAGCTTCAAATTTTTCCTATGTAAGTTGAACAAAAATTTCTACAGAATGTCTTTGCTCACTCTTAAAATAAGTACCCTTTATTTACAGTTCAGGAAACCCACAGGGATAAATGTAACAAATTTATATGTGTAGTAGTGGTAAATGACTGAGCTATTTCTGTAAGCACTGGTAAGTCTGTAGTTAGATTCAGCTTAGCTATTGATGTTGCTTTGAGAAGGTTTTACCACAAGTCATCTGATCAGCTGCTCAAGTCTGATCAAGTCATCTTAATCAGATCAAGAGAAAGTAATGTAATATAGATCAGAAGACCAGCCATGTATTCCTATCAGTGGTAAAGCAGTAAGAGGATTAAATTAGATGAGGAACAATAAATAGATAATAAAAGTAAAATCAGTACAAGTCTAAGAAACAAAATCCTGACTGTAGCACTAGTGACTCTTAATGCACTGTTACAGCATGAAGCTGTGGTTCCTGTTATTTAAAAAGACGAAGCATAGGAATCTTACAGGGGAGTAATGCTATCAGTGCTACTCTTATGGGTGTGTAAAAAAAAAAAATAAATAAATAAAAATAGCTTATTATGATTAACAGGGTTTACAGTACAGTGGGTAATCTTAATTTTAATTTCACTGAGGATATCAAAGAAGAAATCCTTATGTTCTGTTTTGTTGGTACATTCCTTCATGCAACCTTTTGATGCTCAGCAGGCCTCGGGTCGTGTGCACGTAAAGTTATGAAGCGACAGTACCTCAGTGCTGTCTTATATTGACCTGTTAAGACTAATGTGGACATCAAAAATGAGTGTATTTTTGTTAATGTAGCTGACTACTAATATTTATATAGGAAAAATTCCCATTGCAACATTTATAGGTAGTTCCATCTGGCTTCTTAAGGTACCTCAAGAATTTCAATGTAGAGGGCTTCAGCATTTATGATCTCATCCTTTCCATTTGAAAAGAACAAGAGAAGGTGTGAGGAAGCTGTGAGTCTTTGCTGCATGTCTTGTGTGAGCACAAGGAAGTCTGCTGTGATGGATGAGTGCTGATCTATTTTTGTGGAAAATGCTCAGTTGGGTTGAAAAAGAAGCACTATAGCTATGGGACAATGTAGGGGTCAGTGTTAGAAAGACATGCTCAGGTTTGCAAAGAAAGACCCATATTCAAGTCAGACTTGCCCACCTTCACAATTTATTTTGCATGTGGAATGTCAGCACGCCACTTAGCAGGGCCAATTGAAGCACAGTTGGATAAGTTTAGGTGCGTAACATTTTCTTTTGTACTCAATGCCTCTCCGGTTGTTAAGGACACTTCTAGCAAGACCTTTAGATGGTACACTTCACTTTCTTGTCATATTTCATGCCATAGGAAGGTAAGCAGTACTGTCAGTAAGCTGGACAGGATCAGATGGAACTAGAGTAAATAGTAGTTGAGAGGTTGCCTCACTGGAAACAACATTTGATAGCTGAGATGGGTCAAAGACTTTCCAGAAAACAGTTGTTTTTCTTGACAGATCATTTTAGTATTTCAAGAGGAAATCAGAAAATAATATCAAATAAGTTTTTTTTGCAGGAAGGTACTTCAGCATTTTTTCATCAGTCTGCTATTTAGGGAAAAAAAAAAAGGGTAAATCTGGAACTAGAATAAGAGATGAAGTATATACAGTAGGCAGGTTCAGAAGGATATGTTGGTGCATTGCAAATGAGTTTATGTTGAAGAGAGATGTGGTGTTGATAGGTGGCACTGAAAATGTTTAGGCATGTTCATTTTATGAAAAATGTCATGCAACTGATTGGAAAATTGAGTCCAGAAAAGCACATAGTCCATAAAGTTCGTTCAGTTACCCCAAAAGCCAGGCATTAATTGAAGACATGCTTCTTTCGTAGTTGGTATAAAAATCTCTCCACTTCAGAGTCTTCAAACTCTAAAGGTATTTAACAATATGAGGAAGTAGCAGACTTGCCGAGATGCGTTGAAGTGATAAAGACACTTGAAAGAAATTCAAAGGTACCCTTAAAGGCAATAAGAAGCATGAACAATGGTACATCTCTAGAAGATTGTATGGAGATAAATATGTGCAAAATCTTTGACAAACCTGTGTGGACGTGTGCTTTCATGGGTGAGCATTGATAAGTGATCTTAGCAAACAGCCTAGTAGTAAATGAAAGGGAAAAGGGAAAAAAATACTATAATTTCCCAAGCAAAAATTACTGATTGCTTGTATTAGGAGAGAAAGATCTCTGAAGAGAAATGGACATTTTAAATTGCAAGAACTTTACTAAAATGAATATTTGCTGTTATAATTTGCCTGTATTTTCAATAGTTTTTTTTTTTTTTTTTTTTTTTTTTTTAATTACTCCTGCGAGGATAAATAGGTCATTAATTTATTGGGTTTTCTTCTACTGAGTGAATACAGTGTCTGAATGTCCACTAATATAAGACAACCTCTTATTGAACTTCACAGCACCATGTCTGTCTTAAGAAAAAAAAAAATGCTGTGGTGGCTGTATTTATATATATATATATATATGTGTATATATATATATATATATATATATTTAAACAGTAATAATGGTATGTAGGTATGCATTAATAATAATGTATACCACCTGGTTTTGTCCATTTTGCAAGCTGGCGTCTTCCTTGCTTCATCTAACGACTTTTTGGATTGAGAAAACAGAATGATCGTATGAACAATAGGATTCTGCTTTTCTATGAAGGCGTAATTACTCTGAGATTTATGACAAATTAGAATTTTGTGTTCAAGTGTGTGTGTGTGAATTTGTTAGTTGGCTTCAGTATTTTGCAGCTGCTTACCACTGTAATGTTACCAGCATCACATTGCAGTATCTGCAGTTCTCTCTGTGAGCTCTACTGAAAACGCTGCTCCTTCTAAAATTGTCTTTTGCCCTTAAACTACAGTTTCAAAGCTGTGACATTGTTTTAAAGTTTCCCATTTTATTCCCAATTATTTAATTTCCCATTAATACATTGTCAGAGGGGAAGCAGCCATGTTGTGTGACTGCAGGGGGGGAAGGACTCTGGAATCAGGGCTGCTTTTCTCTCTGAACACAGTTTTTGTACCTGAAGTTAAGGCTTTTTTTCCTGGTTATTTTGGGGCACTTCTTTGAGAGCAATTCATAGTAGATGTAAAATTCCAGCACAGGCTTAAAATACAGCTTTTATTCTTGCCTGTTAAGTCTCCAGATTGACACCCTAAGGAATATTTGGAAAGTGCTGGTCACAGTTTTACAGGTAATAGGATCATAAATCTGCGTCTGTATGCAGATAAGGACTTAAAAGATATCCATCCATTGAGGAAGAGCCTACTCTGCCACTCTAAATTACTGGATTTATCTCAGTAACATGCAAAGTCCTGAGAAATGCATGTGCACAACCTGCCCGAAACAATTAGAGACATCTGTCCTGCCTTGGTGGGATTTTGGTGTGGAGAGCTGAGGTTAGCTTGACTAGATGCTATGGGGGTAGGGAGGTCGTGTGTGTGTGTGTGTGTGTTATACTTGGAGTGATTATTTTTTTTCCTCTTGCAGTGGTAAGTGCCTGCAGTTCCTATTGAATTGCCCTCTGAGAATCAGGCTGTAACCAACATAGGACTTCAGTTACGTGCACCCCTACAAAGAAGGAAATGCTAAAACAAACGTAAATTTTAACTGTAGTGCGGTTGAGCCATAATAACATGCAGATAGGCATGAACTGTCATAAACATACATGGACAAGTGTGCAGTGGAATTTGTAACATTTTGGTGTAAACTATATATTAACTGTATGGGAAAAAGAATCTCAGTGGACGCTCAGGAGGAAGAGACGATCAAAGTTCACTTGAACTCACCAGAATAAGATGACTAACAGCACAAGTAGATGTGCAGTGTTTTTTCTTGCCAAGTGTTTACACAGATGTGGGTGAATTTTGACTTCCCTGCTCTGACAAAATGAGCAGTGTCGTTATTGATTCCCTGCCTAAGGAAAATGTGGATCCTAGACCAGTCTTTGAGCAGGTACTTGCCAGGTTATTTTATGCAGAAGAAATTCATTGCTTTTAAAAAAAAAATAAAAAAAATTGATTTGTTGAAGGAAGAGTGGGCCAAGGCAACTTGGCGTGATAGTCTAAGCATAAAGAGGCAGCGTGTGTGTTTGTGAGATACGTATCTCAACAGAAGCTAAAGAAATGAGATGGTGAGGTTTGTTTGCTGCTTTTTGTTCTTTTTACTGTTTTTCAATATTCAATTTTAGAATACTGTTTTTTGTTTCTTATCTGATGTCAGTCTATGAAGTTTGATTTTTCTTCCTCACAAGATCCAGACATCAGGGACTAGATTTCAGTTATAATCTGATTTGGTGTCTAATCATCCACTGACTGCCTGAGTTGCTAATGGACTTATTTTTGAACTCCTGCAAAGATCGGTGATGTTTTCAAAACATGCAAGTGAAATTTCAAGGCCATCCTTCTGTTGCAGCTATTTCTCATTTAGAGTTTTGGTATTTTGTACCTCAGCAGTGTTTGGTGATGTAAAAACTGAGGTAATATAGCTGCTGTAAAATGAAGGTACTCATTTACTGAATATAAATCAGCGCATGCTTCAGAAGTGCCACTGGAAGGAAGCTGTGATCTGAATTCAGTGGGAGATAAGTCACACTGCTGTTAAGTCTGATTTTGGCTGATCACACAAAAGTAATGGCAGAAATCATTGCTCAGAATTTTTACTGGACTTTTATAAACTGAAATTAAGGATTTACTTGATTGTTTCTTTAATATAGGGTGCGTGCATGTGTGTATACAATGTATGTGTATGCTTGTTGACTGGTAGAATAACACAAGATTAGCTTTATATTTTACTGGCCAGACAGAAATAAATGTACTTCAGCTGGCTAAAACACGCATAAGTAATTGTTGGACTTTTCCTTGGCATTATTTAGTGTAGGTATTTTCGGTATTTTTTTGTGCATGCATGTGCTCTCTGTTACTTCATATATAATCTAAATTTAATCTTAGTACTATTTTAAGTATGAATTTCTTTCTATTTGTGTACTGGTGTGCTTCCACTCGTGCTATCTTGAGAGGAAGAATTTTCTTCCCTCACTCTGTTTGCCTGAAAGACAAAATATCAGCAGTCTTTGCAACCCGTATCAAACGTTTCTAAGTTACTCATCCGTGTGTTTTTTTTTCCATCCCCATTAGCCAAGATGGATGTGCTGAGGCCATATTTGGTGACCTTAATAATTTCATCATGTAATTTTAATACGGTTTACAACTGTAGTGGTTATGAAGAACTCTGTGATTTGTAAGTTGATTTTATTGTGGGGGCTGACATGTTTTTAAACTATTGCAGCAGCTTGTTGTGTAATGTATCTGAATTCCTTAGATTTCTCTGTACATCAGATATCTAAAGTTCTAAGTCTGTAACATTTGCTGCATTCCTTAATTCCTCTAATAGTTCTCTGTTATGTAAATACTGAAAATATTACCTTTAATTTCAAGTACAAAATGAGTTCTTGCAGGTCTCTGCTTTCATGCTGTGACTGCACCTGAGCCTTGCAAAATACCACTTTTATTCTCTAGTTTTGCCTTCCTTGAGCAGCGGCTGCCAAATAGTTTGCATTCCTTCTCTGTTTGACTGTCTATAAACGTGGTGCAACTGTTCCTTGCTTTCTGCACGACAGTCCTGGAAGGAAATTCCCTCCCTTCCTGCCCTCTCCTGGATACTGTCAGTGTGGGGATAACTGTGGTGTTTGAAATACCAGACAAATCCGTCCCGTTACGGGCTGGGTTGGAGGGAGCTGCAGTGTGCTTTCAAGACAGGATATCCTATGCTCTTTTTTAACTACGAGATCTCTGTTGTAAAGGGTGAAAACAACCAACCCCTCTGATTCCTGGATAGCAGGGGAGGTCTTCTGTAAGGCAGAAAACCCACCTTCCAGACACAAGTAATGAGCAGTTATTGCAAGCTTGCAAACAGTAATAGTGGTACCATCTGCAGTAGGGCAGGGTGTGGAAACCCGTGTTGTAGTACCTCGTTAAAAGTTTCTTGGTTTGACTTTGCTGCTTTCTAGTATGCGGCATTGGAGCAGGAAGAAAGGAAGCATTAAACATGTCTACACTTGTGATTTAGATGAGTTTTGCCCAGAATAAATAAAGAGTGCATGTCTCAGGATAATTCTCCTACTCACAAGAAGCAGCACATTACCTCCTTTGTGGAATACCTTCTTCAGACATCTGATGCTATTTTAAACTGAACTTTGTGGGCTAGCTGTTGGAGGCTCCCTCCTTAATGATTTGAAGGAAAATTAGACCTGGAATCAGAGAAAATATTCCTTAGTACTTCACGATATGTTCCTTGCTGTTGTGTTTGTAGATATTGTGCAAACAGAACGCATTCTCATGCTCTCCTTAGTAGGATTATTAACACTTATTTCTTCTGAGTGTTCTAAATCAGGGCAGGATTTGCAGTATCTAACTGATGCCAGTTGTGTTGTATTGTTTTGGTAACCACAGTATGCCTGTTTGCTCAATGCCCACATTACTGGGAATTTCCCAAGTAGGAGTCTTTCAAAATGAAGTGTCTACTACCTCTGACGAGCAATAGATGCAATTAGATGTTGAATTGCTATTCATCTTGGAGTCACACACACATACACTCACACATAATACTCTGAACCTACTAAGGGTGAGCCTACATATTTAATGTTTATTTTGTATATGGTGGAAGCTCAAAGGATATAAGGACAAGTAACAAGAATTTTTGTTTTGATATTCATAAGCTCTACCATAGAGCACAAGTAAATTATGAGCAAAATATGTGCAGTAAGTGCAAATTTCAATACATTGAGAACTGATTTTTCCCTGCTCTGGCCATACATCTACCTGGCATTTGAGGCAGAAGTCGCTGTGTGATGTGGTGTGAGTTACCTAGACTCGTTCTTGGGGTTTGACACAAGAAGTGAGGAGCACAGCATTGTTGAAGCCTAGAGGTTTGATGGAACCAGCCTGAATGTGAATTTAGAGTAACATAGATTTACAAGGCGGGCAATATTTTGGCACTGTTAATCACACTAGAAAGGTAGCTGTCATTCAATACTGACATAATTTATGGTCCCGGGATTAAGTATTTCAGCACACCAAATGTAAAAGCAATTTGCCAGCTTTCTAGTTAGGATGTTTATTGTAATTATGCAAGAAGTACTTCGTATTCTGTGACAGAGTAGGGTGAATCATATTTATTGTCAGAAATATTTCTCTCTTGATAGAGAAGACCAATAGTGGTAGGAAAGAAAACTTGGCGTAGGTCTTAATGTAAGTGGAAAATGGGATGTGAACCAAGGTCCAAATATGGGCTCCTTATACATAAAACATATTGGTGTTCTGAACAAGATTATGAGAGTCTAATAATGAAATTACCCCTTTAGCAAGCTGTTTTTTTCAATATTAAATTACTTTTCCGTTTCACTTCATTTCTCCTGAAGGTAAAATTAAAAAAGGTTCAACGTTTTCGTTTATGAACAGCTAAATTACCATAGATTACTGTTAAGGTTTGATATCAGGCCAAAATTCATTTTTACTTGATGTCTAGTCTTTAAGAACAAGAGATGTCTGATGGGGTACCCACTCTGTTGAGTGCCTGCCAAATCTTGTATGTCAGCATTCCCTCTGATCTTTTAATGGGGGTTAAAAGGAGAAAACCAAGCTTTTTATTGCAAGTGGAAAGTAGTTTGCAATAGGGAGATTTAGTTTTCTTTTAGTTATTGTAATGATGGTAGTGCATCAAATACCATTTTATTTTTATAGGAGCTTTTCTCTTTATCTTTTTTAAACATTGAAATATTGTATAGAATAGCAATGGGAAACATCTCGCAGTTTTTGTTAGATAACAAAATGCTTTAAAAATATTCTTTGAAGTACAGAAATGGATGGTAAGCTGCTCTTGACAATTATTTTGGGATGCCATGAAAGGCAGCAGTTTGGCACGTTTATAAAATGCCTTTGTTAGCAGTGGGGGTGTGTTTGTTGTTTGATATCTGCTCCCACCATGGTCACGACGCCATCCAAACAGCTTTGTTGGAATGTGCTGGGAAACAGCTTGTGAAGTGCAAAGCAAACCTCTGCAGTTTTCCTACGTGATTCCTGTTAAGGCAGTGTCCTGAGTAGATTAACCAGACAGATGTGCTTGGTGAAAAATTATGCTGTCTTTTTCTGTAGTGCTTAATTCAGGCTATAATCCCCTCTAGGATCTAGAAGCTTTTAAAACTGATTAATATTATTTTCCTTTTTATTACGTTCTACTTCAGAATAATATGCCTATCTCACCTGAATTAAATCCTGCTGGTTTGAGTGGCTTTGATTGCACCCTGTTTCCCCCGGCACCACTGTGGAAACTGTGGTTTGTCTTGCATTGTGCATTTGCATCGTACTCCTGCAGTGGGGAGGATAAACAGGCTGCAGCTCTCCCTGAGAGCTGGGGGAATCCATGATCTCTTCTGACCAAATGACATGAAATGAGAGACAGTCAAAGTTGCAAAGCTGAAATATGAAAGCTGTGCTTGGAAAAAGGGGAATTTTCAATGGTCAGCAATGAGGGTTTCTGTAGACTACCAATGTGTAATGGGTAAGAGTTCAATATATGCTGCTGGAAAGCAGTTGCATATAGCATCAGGATTCATGCAGCATGTGTCCAACAGTGGTTGTTGTCAAAATCAGGTGTAAAAGAAATCTGTTTCACTTCAGAAAAATCATGTAATCATCTGTAGGTGGATGTGTAGTGAAATCAATCACACAGATTCCTGTGTATTTTGGAAAAAAATCCACAGTTTGTATTGCTAACAAATAGGGAGAGGAGGAGGAAAAAGCTGAATTTTAAGAACTTCAGTTAATTTGGACATTATTTTAGACTCAGTTTTTGGAAACATTTTTCTAACTTGGGTGTTTAGTTTTTATTTATTTTCTTTCAGATGAGACAGGAAAAAAGCAACCTGGAAGTGCTGTATTTCATAATACTGTGCATTTGAGTTCCTTATTCAGGTCCATTTGGTCTGAGCACAAGAATGCCAACTTTATGTCTGAGAATATTTGCAAGCATTTTTGCTGTGTACTGCGGATAACCACTGGCACTATAGGAAGCCATTCTGATAGCATCATCTCTGGTCAATCAGATCCTTTCCATACAATCTGTGTAGTGAAGAGTTCTGTACCAGTATAGGGAGTCTGTTAAAAAATCAATAGGTAACATCTACTAAAGGCTGCTGTGAGCATTGCCTGTTCATTGGGTTTTAATACCCGTATGCTATTTCTGGATCTCATGTCTCTGCTTATTCTAAGAAGCATGCAGAGTAACTGTACTATAAGAGAACACTTGATGCATCTGCTGCTGTTTGATCTCAAGGGGTAGATGAGATGGCAAAATGTGTGAGCAAAAAGCATGCTCAGTGCATCCTATGAAATGCCTTGGGTTGGCAACAGCTCATCATGTTCAGGAAGGGGCCATCATTCCCCTAAGGACTGCCTTTGTTCTCAGAAAATTACAGAAGGCATGTTTGGACGTCTAAAACAGCAGAACGGAACGGTACGGAGATGCTTTGGCTCTCAGGAAACTGTCCTGGTCCTTGGGTTCTCTCTGGCTGCTGCTGCTGCTGGCAATCCTCTTGGGCAGCAGGGAGCAAGCAGAGCTCAGTGCTTCCCTCCCAGAAGCAGTTGGGATAGCTGTGGTGCTGCCCTTCCCATGGATCTGGTGGGGACAAGGTGATTTTGCTCTTCATGGCAGCCTGTCAGTGAGCTTGCACATCTCCCTTTGTTAGTGGACGTTTAGGCAAGAGTCATTTGCACGGCTGGAGGAGAAGACAGAAGCTGTATAAAGTGCGTAGATGATGTAATGTGGGTCAGACCCCTGCAGAAAGAGGTGTCAGAGATGTAATGTTGATTTTATGTGCCATAGTTTTTTCTGGTTGTGGTTCCTATTGTACGAAGTTGGGAGGAGGAGATGCCTAATTTTTAATACGAGCAGTTTACAACCATTCACATTTAAACAGTTTATAGGATTCTTGGTAACAAAAGGTGGTCTAATTATAGAGGAAAGGAAAACAATATAGTGAGGATATTTACAATGTGTGACCTATTTGAATTATGATCTTGTTAACTATACAAAAAATGACAAAAAACAGAACCATCCCTGTGAATTAAACGTTTAGCCTTTCATTAATGAACATTTTTAATATAGAAGATATGAAGGAGCTTATTTTTTTTCCCTTTAACATCAAAAGAAGGTTGCACTTTGAGTGAACCTTTACGTTCTTAAGATTCAGCACACTGGATTTCAAACTGGAAAAAAAATGACAATATTTTTTCTTTACAACTAGCCCACACCGGAGTGTTTAGTTTCTGCCAGTAAATCACATGCCAGGGTTTCTACTGCCCTTTTAAATCAACTGAAGGTGTGATCCTTTTCCCTGTGATTTTTGTTTGACTTCCCTTTTGTAGTTGATCTTAATTGTTCTTATTTGCAGGCTTTAAATGTTGATGGACTGTGTCATTTATAACCCTTTTTCATTGCACAATGACCTTCATTGGGAGATTTCATACATGTTTTCACTGAGATTTGGTTGTTGGTTTTTTTGTTGTTCTATGCATGTAAGTGAAACCAGCAATAAAAAACGAGTATGTAGAAGTACAGCTTTCAGATTAAAGCAGTGTTATAAAAATCTGGTTGCACTCTAGGTAGAAACATCTCAAAATGTTTGCAAACCTACGCTAAAACTGCCAGTGCAGATGGCTCAATGTGGTGACCTCACTGAGTGAGACTTTTTGTTTCTTTTTTTTTTTTTTTTTCTTGGAGAGAAACTGAGTTTTGCCCTGCTGTTGTCAACTAGCACTTATGTTATGGCAGTTATAGTACTTCTGCTCTTTGTGTTTTCTTACTCTTTTGCTTAATGGGAGAAGTTGCATCTTGTACAGCAAGGAAGCCCCCCTCCCCCTCTTCCCCATTAGACGGTTAACTGATCACCCTGTGAAGATTTAATTTCATTTTTTTTAATGGGCTGTGAAGAGGTGTTGAAGATAGAATGGAGTTTGTTGCAGCACTGAGATAGCAGCATGTAATAAACCTGGAGCAGTTTTACGTGTTCTCAGCACAAGTGTGATAGCATCAGTCTTACATGTGTCAGTGTGTAACTGGGCTCAGGCATTCAGAACAAAGCAGAGTATATTGGATGTGATTCTAGAAAGGTAAATGCCATGTTTTGAGTGGTTCTTAGCTTTAAATTAGAGGTGAAGTCCAGAACAAAGTATTTGCTCTGGTTATTTTCAGAAACAGAAGTGGAAACTATCTAAGGTTCGGTTAATATGTCTTGCTTATGTCTCATACATATATGTTTTGTCCCATGTCTTGCTTACCTTATTTTGGCTTAGTTAAAGCTCTTCAGTCCTTTTTGAAGGTGTGTGAGATCGGCAGCCATGGCAGTCCTTCATTCTTTAGCCCCGTCCACACTATGCAGGTTTTGAATCACAGATTTTCTAGCAAATAAGGCAGAGCACTAAAGTGAAAGCTTTAGTACTTGGACTGGAATGCTGAAACGTAAATTTGCCCTCCTTGCTGAAGGTCGATAACATCAGCAGCTCCTCTTGGAGAACAAGATGACCTCTTTCCTCTTGGAAAGATGCAACTCAACAGTTTCAAGTTAGAAAAACATGAATTAATTAGGTTTTAGCTAATTTATGGCTGTGTGAGAACAGAACTTTCTCATCTTAGCCTTCCTTTGCTGTACTTTTGAGAAGCCTGTTCCAACTTTTTTTTCCTTATTCCTTTTTTGCCAGGGTGACATTTAGATGTCAGCGTTCTTTTTTTTGTTTTGTTTTCTGTACAAGGGAAACAAGGCAAAACAAGTGTTTCATCTCTTTTTCTTACATTCAACTTTTAAGGATAGAGAGATTGTTTCAGGATGAAGAGGCTTTAGGGGTAAAGAGGGAATAGCGGTATAAGCTAAACCCTAGTTACAAATGATTGAGGGGTGGTTCTTCTGGGTAGCAGCCCCAACCACTGTCTCATCAAGGAAGTTCTGTGTGCTGCCTGGGAATAAGTGAGAAATACTGTAGAGATGAGGCTGTTGCTGCTGAGTACGAAGTGCAGATATGCTGCTAGAAGTCCAGTACATAAAAGCAGAAATGGAGGACGTAGGTTGCACATTATAGATGAATGTTTCTGTCCCATTAGTTAAAGGACTGACTGCTTTGTCATGAATTAGGCTGAATAATCTCTGACAGTCATGTGGGTGAGCGTATCTGAAAGTGATAGAGATGTTTTTCTTTGATGGTATGCAAGCTAAGTGGTAAAGAGGCTGCAGTGTCTCAATCCTGTCATTAGTGTTGTGAGAGTGCACTTCTTTTAGGAAGCAAAATGCCATTTCAGTGCCCATTACTGCAATCTGACATGCAGAGTTACTCTATTTTTATTGCATTAATAAACAGAGGTTTATACTACTGTGGCTTTGGTGCGGCTTCTAAGCTTAATCAGAAGATATCCTTTAGGGCTAATGGGGAAATTAAGGATTTTTGTGTTGCTGATGGTTCAATTGGCATTGCATTTCCTGTTGAATCATTTTGAGGTTTATCTGTGATTGAAAGCAGCGACAAGAACCCAACCTGCAGTTCCACAGTAGAACAAGCTAGAGGGAAATAGGAGGAAACTCCTTTTGATCTCCCTTCTCTCTGCGCTGTCTTTATTCAGCAGCTCTGCCAGGTTCTGGTTTGTTTGGTTTTTTTTTCTGAGTGACAATGTGTGTGTTACATGTGAAAATACTGTGTTCTGGGGATACAGCCCATTTAGTGCCAGCAGTTTAGCAAAGCAGAACTGGAGTATTTGGCTCACAATAGCATTTTCTTCAATGATATGCTCATGCTATATCCAGCCTCTTTTAAATTAAGCCAGTTTTGAATGGGATATCTATCACTTACAACTACTTTGAGGTAGGCCATAACAAGGAAAAATTTATTCTGCTTGTTTAGAATGAGCAGATTAAGGCTGAACTCTGGTCTTCTAATTTCCACACAACTCTCTTCTCACTGGATGTTTTTTTTTCCTTATCTCTGCACTGTTGCACTTTCTTTCATGCTGACATCTTTATTTTACATTCTGCTGAGAGAAGGTAATGATCAGGACTGCATCATATGATTTATAAAAGGTCGTTTCACCCCTGCTGAGAGACTTTACTGTCTGTGTATTGTTGTTTCCAGACTCGGAAAAATGACTTAATTGACCAGACATGGAAATAGCCATTAGTCTTTGTCCTAAATCTCGACCACAATGCTGGATTTTGTTTGACAGTAGCCCAAAACACAAGGTTTATACTATGGGAGTGAGGTTGCTAGAAGGAGCTAAAGCATCCCTTATGAGCAATTACTATCAGTAGTTCTGACTGGAAGAAATCTATGGAGGAACGTCACAAATCATTGAGACTAAATGTTCCTTATATTTCTAATGAAAATTGTGAAGAGCTCATTGGGGGTGTATTGCACATAGAGTGGTTCTCTGCAACAGTCGTCTTAAAACCCCCTGGCTATGAGCAACATTGTAGAAATCAGTAAGTAGCAAAACTTTGCAGGATACAAAAACACAGATTTGTTTTGTTCACTTAAAAAGTCACTTAAGACTGTAGTGTGTGTTGTAGAGCTGTATGTATGGTGTGTAAAGACTGAACACAGTTTTAAATGTTTTCTGCCTCAGATTCTTAATGTAGAATATGAAAGAGTTTGCCCTACGAGTTGGGTGGAAGAATTAGTCTTACAGGTAATTTTATTTTAAAGTAAATTTCTTTTGCTGCCTCTTATGATGGTATTGGTGTGATATTGCATATACTCCTCATAGAGGACCTGTTATGGGACTCCGATTTTTACTGTGGGGTTTTGTACTCAAACCCAGGATCTGAATTGTTGAATCAATGACACATTACTTTTCCAAAATGTTGATTAGGTATTAGATTTGGAAAGAAGGAAGCAGTGAAACAGAACTTAATCATAACTCACTCTACTGCCTCATACTGCTGTTTTGCTGTTCTGCTATCTGTTTTGTTACTGTGATCTGCGTTCTAGCAGACCTCAATTTTAAAAGTAGGAGTGTGGTCCTCTTCTCCCACATCTGGCATCTATGTAAGGATTGTGGAATAGTGGTAGTTAGTGTTGTTAGGTAGCATTCATGCTCCTAAAGCTGAAGTCTTAAGAGAAGCAAGATGGAAAAAACCTGCTATAGCTTGTGTCATGAATACCCTATAACCTTTCACACAGTCTAGGTGTTCAGCTTCCCCTCTTTCCCCAAGGCTACTTTAAATCTTCTTCTTTGGGATCTCAGTAATGATCTGGTGGCTTCCCATGTCATTCTCTAACTTAAAGCAGCTGGATGCATACAGAGCTATTGGGAATCAGATGCAGCTTTGTAACCTTCACTTATGTGTAATGTCTGTCACTGTCAGAAGTTTCACATTCCAGAATAGAAGAGCTGAATTATTGCAAATTATTGGCTAACGAAAGTGGTTTTAATTACAGAACAAATGTCTAATGACAGAAGGTAGATGAGGTGCACAAGAACAGGAAGAAAACAAGAGGCTTCCAGAACAGGCTATTGCCAGGTTTAAGTTTTGAATACTGCTCCTTTTGTCTTTATAATTATGCTGTAGTAGATCATGGGGAGTTAGAAGAGGGGAAGCCTCATCTGAGTAAAGTGCACATTATTTCCGTGTTCTCCATAAACCCTATGGATAGAGGAATTGATAAAACAAGAGGGTGGTAACATGCCAAGCAATTTTCAATTTATTTTTGTCTTAATAAAATGTATGCACATACTACAGTAAATCCTGCACAGTCCTTCCTGGAAGATGACAACAACTTGTTAGTTCCTTAGGTCCACAAGCTACAAAAGCTGAAGATCACTGTTTCCCCTTCCAGTTGCCTTTGGACGTGTTGGCAGGTCTGTTTTGACCACAATTTGACCATGAGTTTGAAATCTCAGATATAGGTTTCCAGAAACTGAAACAATATCTAGTGGACACAACAGTGAATTTAAAGTACTGTGAAATTCTTCTAATGAGGGATTAGCCTCAGATTTGCACAGTAGTTGGGAAAAATCTGCAACTCAGATTTGACACAGTAGTTGGAAACAAGTCATGGTGCTCTTCTCACATAGTTGTTGGAGGTCTGTGAATGGAAATTAGTGGTAGAGGTGCTGCTTTTGAATGATTGTTCCTTGTCTTGAATTTCTATAGAATTAGGTATCTCATCCTCTAAAGCATTCCTAGATTATAAGTAACCTGCTAGATCGTTGCTGCTTCATTAGTCTCCTGTAGGAGAATTAGCAAAACTCTCTCTTGAGAACTGCTGGAGTATGGTTACAGAAGAGCCGAATCCATTAGGTTTACTCCAGGTTTATGAGAGTTCATGGGGGTAAGGAGCTGTTACCATGAATTCATTTGTCAACTTCATAAAGTTTGTAATTACAACTGGCATTTCTTAGCCTGTTGATATCTGAAAAGAGATATTATTTGTGATGCTTGTAGTTGGAGGGTTCAGGGTAGGGGAATGTAAACCATTTGATTAAAGCCTGCTGTGCTAATTGTTTTACTCTTGGGGAAAAAAATACATTAATGTTTTATTTGAAAATATTTCTGTTAAAATGTTCAGAGGAATGTTGGATGACTTCAAATAAATAAATAAAACTGATCTGTGATAATTACATTTTCTGTTTGGCTCTTGAGTGCCAGTATTTCTGTTTAAAATGGCTACAAATTGAATCTGAGCAGCATTTAGCTCTGCGTACGTTAATAAGTGCGCCTTACTCCTTCAGAACTTTTAGGCAGCTGGTTTAAATAAATGCAGATTTCCTTTAATAGCCTTCCAATGTATTTAACTACTATTAGGCTTTTCTGAGGCTTCTTGATGTGTAGAAGTTCTCTTCTACCATCATTAATATAATTGCAGCAGGGAATTGCAATATTTAGTGCTCCCTAAATTGTTTTAATAGGGTTAGAGTATGTGTTTTTCATGAAACTATTTGAATTTCTAACTTCCTTGAGCACCTGAAGAGAGACTTAATAACCATGTTAGTCTGCCGAGGCATGATCCAAAGCTGATACAGAAGCACTTGCTAACTTGGGAGCTGTGCTGCTGTGGGAGAGTTCCTTTTTCAGCTGATATCTCCAGTAGCATTTTTTGTGTGTCACAATAGCAGATATGAGGTTATTTAGGCTAGGAACAGGACACTACTCATCTGTTTTCATACCTTTGTTTCTGTAGCATATTCACTGGGAAATAAATAATTGTATTACTACATCTTGTGTCGTTTAATGCACCAGCATAAAATATATATGTATTCCTTGGCAGTGTAAGACTTCTCTTCAACTCAAGACTTCAATTCACCTTGAAAACACTGTTCAGTGCTGAGAGAGCAGGGAATAAAGGGATCTAAAGGTAAAAGAGAAGTTGTCTTGGTTGACTCTATCTGTAGCTCATAAAGCAGATGTGTAGTTTGATTTCTCCTTCTCTGCCTCACTTTGTGTTCTTCTAACAATTGTCTACTCTGGTTCAGTTTGGAGTTTAGAGTTCTGATGTAGAGCCACGGTTTTAAAGGGAATGCTCATCAAGGAAGCTACAACTTTGTCTGAGATTGACTGCTATAGAAATGGAGATAATTTTAGCATTGAGCACCATAGAATGTATTTAAGCAACCATATTCTTTTGTCAGATAAAAAAAACCATAGTTCCTTTATACACATACACCTCATGTTGTATCTACGATGTGCCTCAATTCCATTAAATCACAACTGTGTGGTTTATAATGTGCCCTTTTCTGTAATTCGTGTAGAACAGAGTTTTTTTGCTCCCCCTGAAACAGACTGGTACAGATGGTGGCTTATCTGTAGATCATGATTCTTAAAGTGAGGCCTGTTGAACTTCCTGGAGAGCTTTCTCATACCTCAGGAGAGCAAATGGTGGTGTAGAACTGGCTGTGTTTACTCGTTGCTAAGTTCTGAAATTAAGGTATTTGAATTATTAGTCTTAAAAGAAACCCAATATATTGGAGAGACTATTTAATGTGGTTACCTCTAGATGAGTTTGGAAAATGGTTAATGATGTTCTTTTGTATGTAAAGCTTACAAAATATGAATATAAAATCACAAGTTAGGACAGACTTCAGACAATCTTCATCTCATCTTGCTGTGTTTATTAAAACGATGTTTTGCTCCAGAATAAAGTCATAAACTCCCAGTTTCAAAAGCTGATAAACAAAATATAAGTGCTTACGTTGTCAAAGCACTATAAATGGAATCCATTGTTAATAGCATGAGCAAGTGGAAGTGCATTTTATCTGGTGCACCACGGTGCAGGCTTACCTCTGTAGCTGAAGGCACTATCAGTTACTTGTACAGATTCTGAGCACCATCAAGGAGGTGTTGTATTCTTTACAGTAAGTCCTTGAAATGCATTGTTGCATCTCCCTTTCTTGATGATGTATTTGTACTCATCTTCTAGAATACTGTACAGTCACCGTGTTCAGCACATCTGAAACACGCTGCTATCTTAAAGAAGCCCTCAGAAGAACACCTCAAGCTCCTTCAGTGCTCTCCAGTCTCCCATACGGTGCCTACTGCAAATAGGGATTGCTGCAATATATCTATTTGCAGCATGTTCTTACAGGAAAGAAATGAGCTTAAATGAGGCATTGTTTGTGCAGCAGGTTCTGTCTGTGTGGAAGAAGTAAGGCCTGAGTGTGATACAGATATGGAGTCGGATATATGTGGTAAGATATCCAATAGAAATCAAATCAGTGCCCATAGTAGTGAAAATACCAGGCTTCTGAAGAGGACATCAGCAATCTTAGTGAAATTACTTTGTCTAGAGAGTGTGGTTTTGTAACTCTCACAGCTGCTTGTTTTCTGAGCCACTGGTAAAACAGTTCAGAGTGTGACTGCTTCAGACGCATCTGTCCTGACAGATGGTGGTTGACAGCAGGTATTTCCATTTTCACAGGGATTCCTGAAATCCTGCCTTTCTCTACTGAGACCCAAAGGATGAACCTCTTTGTGGTTAAAAATGCTTTACTGAAGAACGTATAACATTACTGAGAGGAGTATGGCTGTGGCAGGAGTTCCTGCATTCATGGCAGGCTATTGCAGGCCATACGAAGGAGCTGAGAACATGAGTTTTCCCATTTCCAGGTGGCACTGCCACCCTGTCCTCCCTTAGCTGCAATGTGTTACTTATCAGAGGTCTTGTTTTTGCCTCATGAACTTTTCACAGAGCAAATTACCATTTATCTGAGGCTTTGGAGGGTACAGTTCCTGCATGCTTCATTTTATCCTGGCTGATAAACTCCATAACGGCAAATTAATTGCTTCAGTTTCTGACTGCTCTGCTGGAGAGGTCTGACCCCTGAGTCCTTCTGCATGACAGCAGCAGTATTTTGAAAAGTAAAATCCCTGCTCTAGTTCTGCAGCTGCTGCCCAGCACAGGCTGCCTCTTTCCTACAGTGGCAGCTATTTTGAGTGCTGAACTTCTCCCTCAGTTAGCAATGTGCTGTGGCTTGCAGCTGGTGGCAGGCAGCACCTGATTTCTCAAGGCAGTCTATGTCCGTCTCTGTTGCTGGTTGTTTCAGAGAGGGGAGCATCTGAAGAGCACTCTCTGACTTCACCTCCTGTGTTCTGCTGCTAGTGCTGTTATCATTGCCTGCTAGCCCAAAAGGTGAACGTAATGCATCACGAGAGTCCTAGGAACAAATGCCTGTAGTTCTGTTTGCACCCAGTTCTTAACCAGCTAGACTCGGTTCTTCCAGCACTGCTTTCACTTTATTTGTTTGTCTGAGTTCTTTGATCTCAGGGCCTCCGGTGTTTGGTCTTATGTACCTTATTCCTTGAAAGCAGTAAGATTAAGCTGTGCAATGAAAGGTTGCAGGATCAACCCATTTGTTCATCTAAGCTTGTGCCCGAGGCTATTGCATGTAAAACAAATCCATCTTAACTGTCTAAAAGACCTGGAAAATTGTTTTGTTAGTACCTGCTCCTTTCTTGTAGTTCTCATTTTCGATGTTCGTTTTGGCTTCAGATCTTGCTCACTCTCACAACCTAGGCAGGAAACAGCAACAAAGACAAGATGTTTTCCCATGTGACACGCAGAACTTCATCCCTATATATAGCATGCTACAAGTAGAATTTGCGTAGTTACATTCTTTCCAAACTTGTGGTGGGGAAAGTGTCAAAGTATGAACAGTTCTTCCACTATTCGTTCTGCAGCTTTGAGTTGGTGGAATGCACTCTGCGAATTCTAGAAGTCACAGGAAATGAAGGATAAAATCTTATGCTCAGCTCCGAATTATTAACTTTTATGAGTTAAATTTGGCTGTGCAAAATGATGAAATTCAGAAAGCTGTCTTTTTCCCTCCCTATTTGTGATCTTATTTTGGGCTGCAGCTCTTGTAAACCATTACTGTACCTTTTGTTCCAGTGCAGCCTTGTCTGGTTTATTTTTGAAGTTGCAGAAGAGACTGGTTACTCATCTGTAAAGGAGAGCTGCTTTCTGTTCTGTCAGTATCTAAGTCCAAATGCCTTTCTTGACTTCTACCTGATTGTTTGGCAGGTCAAATGCAGACCTAAATTTTGACCCTCTATTTTTAGTTGATTTTCGGATTTCCTCTGAATTAAAAAATAATTTTTAAAAAGTGCTGCATGGCTGCTGCAAGCAGATGGGAGGAGAGACAGAGCAACATGAGAACAGGCAGCGTAAACAAGAGTTATGGCAGTTCTCACAGGCTGAAGTATGTTTGAGTTGAACTTGCGGCCAAGTGCCAGTAGTTTGTCAGGTTCACGAAGTTCCAGGCATAGCGAGACTGCAGCAGTTGCACTGAGTGTGCCCAACGAAAGACAGAGCCTCCCAGAAACAGGAGGCTTCTGTAGGATGTGGCAGGGGGAGGAACGCTGCTGCATGTTCCACTGAGTGGGAAGTTCCTTACAATCTGATACTGCTGAGAACGCAGGAGAATTGTGTCAGTGCTACTCTCATGATGAGAGCTGAAGAACATTCCACCGTCTAGGAGATGCAGCTCTCCTGGGACTGGTGTTTCCAGGAGGCCTGCTGTTTGTTTCAGTGGGCTAAATCTGAGATTCCAGCTTAACCATTTTTTGATGGAAATACATTTTTAGTTGCACTTTTGTAAATCACATTAAATTTACAAATAAACTGCTAAAACACGCAAGCAAACGTCCTCTTTTCTGATTGGAGCCATTTTTGCAAAAATCAGAACACACAGATTTTGTGTTACAGATTTCTGACTGGCTAATGCAAGTGGTGCATTAGAGTTGAGTATTTTTCTGAAGAACGTGTCACAGTTTTGGAATGACAGATGCAATCTAGTTCCTAGTTCTTTTTGTGGTTAAAAATCCTATTCAAAATGCTAATTCTATATTGTTCTCATTTTGCTTGTTTGTTGTTTTTGTTGGGTTTTTGTTTTACTTTGATTTCAGTAATCCTTCCTCTATATAGCTGGATGGTGATGAATTGTGTTTTGTGGTAAATTATTTTGGAATCTCATTAAAGCTGTAAAAATGGAGCTCATGTTAAAAGGAATTCACCTGATCCTTGTTTGCAGTAGAAGTAACAGTAAGGCTGAGAAATCAGAGAATGTGTTCATCTAATTACTTTGTTCCTTTGGTCTGAACTCATCCTCTTTGTCAAATTTGTACTTCAAGAATGTTTCAGAGTAGAGATAGCTGCTGATGCTATGGGTCTGGCAGAAAATGAAGGCAGGAATAGTTGAAAAGTTACTGGAAAATAGAACAAGAAATAAATGCTGATGTGCCCTAGGCTGGTGCAAACTGAGCTGGGAAATTTTGAGCTGCAAAAGGCGTGAGGAGGGACTTTCAGAGATTGTTGTTTATTAAACAGATAAGTGCAAAATTATTTGGCACGTTATTCTCTCCACTCCTCATTTAAATGTAAAGAAGATGGGTTAAAGAAATACTTGTTTATTTAAGAAAAAAAAAAAAAGCAGAAGGAATGTCTTGCTAGATTGTATCTCCTTCAGCATTCTTGTTGTCAAGATGCTCTTCTTTCTTTTGTAAGACTATTTGTTTATGGCAGTTCCTTGTTCTGTAGCTGTGTGAAAGATGACTTAAAATACTGAACTGCCTGAGATCTGTAAAAGAATCATGGGAGAATTTCTCCTTGAGCTCCCATTTTCCATGCCAGACTGTTGTTAGTTATATTCTTTCCATTTGGAATGGCATTTCTGTATTCTTTGTCTGCTTTTGGAAACATTATTATTTTGTAACTTTTTAAATAACAAGTTTCATGTGATTTTATGGAAAGTTAGGAAAAAATGTGTTTTCCTGATGTTAAACAAAAGAAATCTATTTCATTCAGATGATGCGTATCTCTGTTTTGGAACAAGTCTTGGAATTTACCAGAGTGAAGAGTACTTGGTTTTATGAAAACCATCCAAATTTGGCAAGATTATACGTCTCTGGAAATTGGTCACTGTTTCTTCTAACCTAACAGGATTTTTAGGAACGGTAAAGAAGCAAAAGTTTCTAAAAGTTGTTCAACTTTATAAAAAGCTTTTTATTGCAGACATTGAAAGAGAGCTGCCTTGCAACTCTTCTTCTGTTTCTGGATTCTCCTGGTCTCCAAGTACAGGATGTGAGCACTGTAGGTTTGTTTTATTGTTTCTGTCTTAATGTGACCAAAATATGCATGGCAGCACAAACCACCTTACTGAGTGTACATATATTCAGTGTCTGCTTAAATACAATAAAGAAAGTGTGGTTTTTTTTTTTTTTTAGTTTAATAGTGCAAAACCTAAACTTTGTCCGATTTGCCTTTGAAAAAGACAGTCTTGGAAAACTTGGTTCTTATTAATAACCTACTGGCATCAAAATTCACTTAAAAACAAACAAATGGTTTCAGATGTGCATCACAGAATATCCCGATTTGGAAGGGAACCACAGGGTCATTGAGCCCAACTCCTAGGTATCTCCTAATATCTCCAACACCTCAGGTAACCAGTGTGGTATCAATACCAAAACTGATGTAAGGCTTTGTCCAGTTGCTGATTCTGGTCCTTAAAATTCTCCATCTTCCATGTAGACACAGGAAAGTCTGTCACATACGGTCCTATTTTTAGTGCGTGTGTGCGTTGTGTAGTAAGTGTGAGGTCATCAATGATTTTATTCCCCACTATAGTATTTCTCACTAATAGAAGAACAGTTCTTAGCATAGGAGGTCAGTTGGCACAAGGAGCACACAAATGAGTTGTGTATCCGTTGTCCTGAAAACAATTTGCATTTAATTGTGTGTATTCATTGATTAAAAGACCAATCAGCAATGTATTTTGTAAAGTTTTCCAAAACCTTCTAAGTATGGTATTTGACATCTCTAGGTTTATATTAAACTCATCCCTTGGATGTAGTTTTCAGTCACACAGGATGGCAGACAATTGTTTATAACATAAAATGTAAATCTCCCCCCCGCCTCAATAGAAAATAAATGAAAACTGAAGGTTAGATGCAATAACACCATTACTTATGCAGACGTATCCATAACAACTAGTACTTACCTCAGTGCTTTCTGCTCAGGGATGATGAGTCTATATATACACTGGTTTTTCTCATCAAGGCATACTGTATCCCTTGTGTTTTCATAAAGCACTGTAATTGGAAATAGTCTGACAGAAGCTTTCCAAGTCTTCATCTTGGCAATGAATCTGGCTGCAAAGTGATTCTGGTTATATGAAGCATTTGAAACTGTTTATCTCTCACTGCTGGTATTCATTGATTTGTTTGTATTTCTTCGGTGTCTCCTCTAGGCCTATAAAATCTGCAGTGCTTCAGCAGACGTTTTGCCAGAAACACCACAGTGAGCTCAAACTGAGTGCTGCTTTTTTATTTCATTCGGAGTGGTGGTAGTGGGTTTGGGTGTCATCTCCCTTCCCCCTCTCCTTCATCTCTGTGTTTTAGTGGCTCCAAGCACTTGTCGACCACTTAATGTTTGGATGCAGTCAGCGTGCATTCACAGGAGAGGATCTCTTGCATTTTCTCCTCAGTGTTGTACCTTACAGCTTGAGTTCCTTGCATCCTTATTTACAGCAGTTACACTGTGAAGTAGAAGTGTCATAGCACTACTGGTAATGGTGTAGGCAAATTGCATTTTGTTTTTGTTGGGACTGTGAAAAGAAGTGCGTTTATAGCAAGATTTTTAAGTACAGTTACTCTCACATCTTTCTGTCAGTTCTGCCAGTGTGTGTATATGTAAACTGCATATAAAACAGCATTAAGATTCTCATTTTATCTGCACCAGATAAATGGGGTTGAGGTGTGTTTTTACGTTTTGTTCTTAATAAGCAAAAACCAAACACAATGCCCTTTGCATTGAAAAAGTAAACAGATACAGCAGACAAAAGGTGAAGGGGACAGGAGACTCTTGGTGAATTGAGCAAAGACTGAACTTTGTCAGGACCATTAATTAAGCTGTCTGTGGCCAAGCTGGAAATGGAATTTGTAGCCCTTGATCCTAGCCAGCACAGAAACCTCATTCTGTTGTTTAAACTGGGATCAAAATTAACTTTGGTTACTTAATTTTCAAGACGAACTTTACATGAGTGGTGATAGGTTAAAACAGTGCTTTGTATGCAGTGTTCTTCCTATTGCCCATGAACAGTTTTTTCAACTTTGCTTTACGTGTGGAGGAGTGAAGTTTCCCCTAATAATACAAAAATCTTTATATCTGGATGGAAAACAACATCCAGAATCTCTCTGTTACACTGGAGACCAGAACTGCATCCAGCACTGCTCGAAGAAACAAAGAAGGATAAAATATTTCACGGCATCCATGAAACTCTGTTTCACATCTTAGCAGACTTAGATATGTTATTGCCCCCATGTCCACTATTCCAGATAATATGCTAGCTGTTAGATACTCTTCCTCGTTCCTGTCAAGCATAACTGGAATTAAGCCCCTGGAAATGGACTCTTCATGGGTGCTCTCTTACAGAAATGTAACTGTGTTCCATCTACTGATGGCGTCCACTCACATTTCCTAACATTGTTCTCTTGCTTTTAAAGCCTGAGTCACAGTGAAAGAGCTGAGTTATAGTTGCAGCTATTCCTCAGTTTCCCAGAAAATCCAAGGACCCTGTAACTGTGGCATGTACTGCAATCTTCCTTTCCTCTGCCACTCCAAAGTCACTCTTAAATCATAGATTCTTAGGTGCTTTAGTGTATACCAGAGTCACAGTTTGCATGGGTAACACGTGAAGGAAACTACAGCTATATTGAGCTGTAGAAAAAGTAGTCTGTTCCTTTTTAGTTAAATTAAGTGATCAATTGGAAAAGAAGAGCCATTTAGACTCTAAGAGAAAATAAGCTGATTATCTTTTTCGTAGCTTCCCAAGATTTTCATGGCTGAATGAAGATGTGTATGCATGTGGATTCCCCAGGCCCCTAGATGGCATGCCAATCCTTTTGACAAATACTTCAGGCTATTTTCCTTCTGTTAACTTGATATGAATTAATAGAAATGGGGAGACCAGCTCTGGAGATGTTCTTCAGCTCAGGCTATTGTCCAGTTAGCATTCAAGAGAATATAAAATATTTTAAGAAAAGGAGCTAAAAAAAGCTGATATGAACTCAAAGTAAGGTCCTCACAAGTCTTACTGGCTTGATCTTTTAATTAAGTAGTTCATACAGGTCTTTACCATCTCCTGTAATAGAAACTAAATTTGAAGTGAGTATTTACAGCAGTCCAACGTTGCGAGGAAAGCCTTGCTCCCGCCTGATGCTGTTCAGAGGTTCAATGAAAAGAATTTATGATCTTGGTTCCTTTGCAGCTGTAGTGGCTTTTAATGTTGCATACCCTGCTGATTTATAGTCCTAGTTGATAGCTGCAGAGAGAAGGCTACTTACTGCGTGGACGAGGAGAACGGACTATGTGTCCATGTCTTTCCAGCAGACGCTACCTCAGGCGGCATCATGGCTGTAGTGCTGTGTGCCTGCTGTCGTGTACCTCCGTCCTAATCACAGAGAGTGTTGTGCCTTCCTGTGCCTTCCTTCCACAGCCCACTCTGCCAAATTTCTTTCCCACTGACGTCAGGCTGCAAGCAAATGTAGCAGTGCTTGGATCACATCTTGTACCAGTGCATGCTTTCGGACCTGGAAGCTGGAAAGTGATTACCCGAGTGATCACGACAATAGGAAAACTTAACTTGCATTTTGACTGCCCAGAAAGGATTTCTCCTTACCAAAGCAGTACAGAGGTTTGATGGTGTATTGTTTTTTGTTTGGGTTTGGTTTGGGTTTTAAGACAGCTGTCACTCTGGTATATTTCAATGTTACTAATTTAATAAACTGTTTTCAAGCGTATGTAGATGAAAGAGGTACGTTGACTCAGGTGAAGATGGTAAGGAGGGATTGTTACCACATCAAGCTGGCAGGCTCAGTCTCCGAGTTGGAGATTCTTCGGTGAGGAGCATCTGAAGCTTTTAATGAGCCAGCCAAGTTGTAGGACTGCTTCTGGCTTCAAGGGTGGTGCTGACATGGGAACCCTGAAACAATGTGCGGCTTTTTCTTTGTTACAGAGCTTTTCTGAGCATCTTGTCTGGAGTTCATTGGCAGACAAACAATGTCAGTCTCCTGCTGAGGTGATTTGTTTAAGGTATTTATTTCCATGCCCTCTAATTCATGCCACCTTTCCCACAGTTTTCTGTCATAGAAAATATTTGTCTTCATTTTGACTAGGTTATTAGGTAGCCCACTGACTGTATAGAAAAGCTTTAGAGCTAGAATAAATTACATAGGAGTTACTAGGCATTTCTCTGCTTCTCACTGCAAATCAATACTACTCTGTAGAGCAAGGGGTGAAAATGCTCACACTGGATTAAGCAATGAATATTAAAAGCTGCTAACATCCAAACTGAATGGAGAGGGAGATATTTCACTTAGCCTTGGCAAAGTTATTTAGAAACAGGAATAGTGAATAGAAGAGGCTATTTGGGAGGGACAAGGAAAAAACTTAAGGAATTTTGGAAGATCAGAGGGGAGAGTATTCATGCTGGTGGTCTTAATTTCTGTTGTAATCCGGTGATCACGCTTAGTCCTGAATACCAAGAGAGTTCAAAGCACTTCAGTCAAATATCTTGAACTAATCCTGGCAGGAATGCAGTTACATGGTTCTGATGCTGATATGCAGGTGTTGAATCTGGAGAAAGACTTGGTTGTCAGTTGGTTTCCATTATTAGTTTGTTTGGAAACAGCACAGCGAAGAAGCTCTTCCTCTAAGTACATATCCTTTTAACAGGCCTTACCTTTTTAACCAAATGTTCTCTGGATGTGTTTTAAAGAGTTTGGTTAAACTTTTCAGGATATTTCCCGAGGAGAGAGAATTGACTGCAAAGGAAATCCATCTGTTACTGTGTATAGTAACAGACTTGGAAAGGTGATGTTTTTCTCTTGTACATGCAATTGCACTTGTAAGGTTATTACTGAAGTATGTTTTGAAAAAAGACTGCTATTTTTAAAGTAAAAAGTGTCTTTCTGTAGTCTGGTAAGTCTTTTGGGGTGAAATTATTTAATGCCATGTAGGGAGTTCTAAAAATTATGTCTGAAATAAATTCAACAGAGCAGTAACAGCATAGGTGAATACATATTGAGCAGCATGTTTCAGAGTTTACATTGCCTTTAAATTCAGCATCAGAACCTTTATTTACTGAATTACTCTGTTTTATCCCTTTACTAATTTCTAATAAGTGTATGCTATACTTCTATAACGAGCCATTGACCAGAGAATGAACAGTATGGAAGAAAAATAATCCTGACTGACTGCTGTAATAATGGACAGTCCTATCAGCTTTTAACAGATAATTGCTGTTAGAATAGCAACAGTAATAGAATTCAGGAGACACTGAACCATCACTTAAGAAGTAATATTTTTTTTTGTAGCAATTAAAAATAGAATTAGCAGTGGATTGTGAGAGGAATGTGCATCTTTGAGATAAACACAGCTATCAGGAAAGGTGTATATATTCTGTAGGTATTTATGTGTCGTGTTCTAAGACAGCCTTGCCTGACTTTTCAACATTCTGATGTCCTTTTTTTCCTACCCCCCTCGTTTCCAAGTTATGACGACTTGAAGCAGCGTGGTGGTACTTTTTGGAGCTGTACTGAGTGAGGAGTGAGATAATGCTTGCCGGCAGTTTGCACTGGGAAAAGCTCAGGTGTGCAAAAATGAGTCACGTATTAATAGATGGTTCAGTCATTTCAGGTATTTTTAAGGGCATTGGTAACTCACAGTGCTTTGTGGTCATGATGAGAAATTCATTGTTATTTATTGAATTCAGCATGGCTTTGGGGGTGATAAAGTGAAAACAATCTTTAAGAATGCACTTGGCATTAAAACACCTTTGTTTTCTTTTTTTTTTCTTAAGCTCCTACTAAATTTCAGTGTTTTAGGCTTAACTGAATTGTGCGTGTCAGAAACGACAGGGACAACTCCTCAGCCCGAGAGGTGGCTGGAGGTGCGCGGGGTGAAGTAACGCCGGGCAGCCCGCGGCTGCCAGCGCGGGAAATGGCGGCGCAGAGCGGCGCGCGCCTCGGGGCCGCCACGAGGGGGCGCCGTGGTGACGGCGACGCAGCCCGATCTCCGTCCTGGGCGAGGCACGTCGGTGGTGGAACGTGCGGGGTGGGTGTCTGGGGAACGCGGCCGGGCTGTGTTTGGTGGTGTCTGGTGATGGCACGAGGGGCGACAGGCGCAAACCGGAACACCGGAAGTTCCGTATGAACTTGAGGAAAAACGTGTTTACTGCGAGAGTGGCAGAGCACTGAGGAGCAGTGAGAGCAGCCCAGAGCGGCTGTGGTGTCTCCTTCTCTGAAGGTAATTGGAACGTGCCTGAATGCTTCCCTGTGTGACCTGCTGAAGAGAAACTGCTTTAGCACGGGGTTGGACTTGATCTCCTGTGATCCTGTCCCTTCCAACACCTGCGATTCAGTGATTGTGTGAAGCAGCAGACCAACAGGTGACCTCTTACATCACCTTCAGTGAGTCACAGGAAGGGTAATTACTGTCTCCTTCTAAAACAGCCTTCTCTCAAAACAAAGAAAACAAACATGGAACAACTGCTTTGTGCAAGGCTTTGATGGCACAGTAAATAATGTGCAGTAAGCAGTTTTCCTTTTGGTTCTTGGTGAATCGCAGAATCACGGTATTGGAAGGGACCTCATGAGATTGTGTCCAACCCCCCCTAAAGCAGGTTCCTTACAACTGGTCACACAGGTAAGCATCCAGGTGGGTCTTGAATATCTCTGCAGGAGACCACATCCTCTTTGGGCAGTCTGTTCCAGTGCTACATCAGCCTTACAGTAAAGAAGTTCTGCTGTGTTTGTCTGGAACTTCCTGTTTCAGGAAGTGTTCAGATTTTAGGACATTGCTCCTTGTCCTTTTGCACCACTGAGAAGAGCCTGGTCTGATCCGTTTGCCTACCACCTGCCTTCAGGTATTAATAAATATTAATAAGTTGCCCTCACAGTTGTCTTTTCCCCAGGCTGAACAGACCCAGGTTACTCAGCCTTTGCTCATATGGGAGATGCTCTAGGCTCTTTACCATCTTTGTGGCCCTCTGATGAACTCCTTCTTAGGAGGTCCCAGTCTTTTTTGAACTAGGGAGCCCAGAACTGGACACAGTAAAGATATTTATGTAGGTTGCTTTGAAAGTAATGCCTCCTGTTTATTTCTTTGGAAACTGTAGCAGCTACAAAGAGTGAAATAACACTATGTGATAGAGCCAACTCTCAGCTACAAAACGTTATTTTTTTGCGTTGATCATCACCATTAATTAGGCGTTTTTGTCAGTGATGAACAAGTGCTTGCATTCTATACTCACAAACATCTACACAAACAGAGGTGACCCATAGTTCCATAGCTTCTTTGATGGCATCATTGCTAGAAAAACATTGTCCATGCAGTTCAGCTTTCACTGTGCGCACATACGCTGTTTGGTCTCTATAAATATTCAGCAAGCATCAGTGGATAGCAATGGGTGCCATTTTTTCACATGGAAGAATTCAGTGGCACATCTCTGCTTTGTACACGTTTCCATGTCAGACACCTTTCTGTGAGTCTGCCCACAGCAATAATATGTAATGGAATGTTGGTGGAAAGGTTCAACTCCTCCTCAACTCTACTGCCGTAAGACCAACGTTTGCCTCTGACATCGTAGGCCAACATAATAAAATAGGATGCATTATTTTTGGAGCAACCTTCATATGCATTAAGTACATTGCCTGAGGTGGTAGATGTTAGTGTTTCCAGCCAAATTTAGAAGCAGCCTGTTTTCAATGACACTTGAAAATTTAGTGCTATGTTGATCGTCTGAAATGAAGATCTTCTGACATTGCGGATGAAATATGTGTCACTGAAGTTCAGTTGTGGTTTAGTTGGCCATGGAGTTGGGATATAATTATATTATTTTAACTCCTGGAGATCATTACTACTTTGGGAAATAAAGCCCCCAAGCATCAGAACTGTCAAGATATATATTTTGAACTTTTATTTAAAGTAATACTGGGTTTTATTTATTTTGGAATGCTTAGCCAGGTTTTCATTATTAAAACTAGACTAAAACAAGGCTTTGAGTATTTGAGTAATGATAATAAAAAGGCAAAACACCAACCTATAAATTTTCAAAAATTTTTAATAGGAAAACTAGCTATTTTGAAATAACTGCTTGCTTTATGCAAAACTGTTTATCCTGGAATATGGATTTAAGCATGTACTCACCTTGCACACTTGATTTGAGAAAGCACAGGCTTCCTGTGTTTTTTGTTAAAATTGCTCTTCTGGTAGTTACCAGGTTTTGCCCAAAAAAGGCCAGTCTTCCCAGCGGATTTGCCCAGGCCAGAACCTGGTTCTCATAACAACCCACTAAATTCAACCCTAAATCAGCCTGCTGCCAACTCAAAAAATTATTTCCTCATAATTTTGGCAAAATGCTGAACATAAGACAAATGTTCCTCCTTTTTTTTTTTTTTTTTTTTTTTTAACTTCAAAATGTAATGGGAAATGATGTAGTGGAGAAATGTGTGAATTTTGGAAATAGGGGCGTTTTGCCTGAGCACCTAGAAAATTTGTGTCAAGGGCTGAGTCTGCATTGGAAAGTAACCTCCAGCCTTTTTCCCCCTTTGTCTCCAGGCTGTCAGCGCAAGGAATGAAAAATGCTTTCCCTGCCCAACATCCCCATATCTGCTCGCCCCCGGGGTGGTCACAGCTATGCTGGCAGAGTGTTTTTATTGGCCTCCCGTGTCACTCAGTGAGGCGATACAACTCTGTCAACAGAAGGCCTTTTGATGTACTCTCGCTGTGTCCCCATCAGAGGGCTCTGCCAGCATAGCTGTGCTCTTGCAGCTAGTGCAGAGGGCAGGGAGCGAGGCCAGCGTGAGGAAAAGAGCATCGTGCTGATGTGTGTGTAATGGTGGGAGTGCTGTGTTATGAAGCTGATCTTATCAGTTTCAGAGCAGAAAAATACCTCTGAATTATGACTTTTTAAATTATTATTTTGGGGGGACTTCAGGTTTGGGTGAATGAGAGGGGTTTGGCTGTCCACAGTATGTGCATTTTTAAAACTGACAAAAGACACTGATCATAGCATGGTGAGGAAGGAAAAATAAAGGTTCATTTCATTATTGAAATGTGGTCATTTAGGGAGTACTTACATTGCATGTTATGTCCTTTGTGTTCACTTGACTGTTAAGTGAGAATTGACCTTTTATTTTAGCACTCTGCTGTGCCACCTCCTGCAATTATTTGATTTGAATTAAATGCTGGAAAATTTAGTGAAAATGGCATTCTAATTTTTCTCTATTTCAAGCTTCATTAAGTATATTTGCACTTAGGAGTTGCAAGCAAGATGTTAACATTTCAAATGCTTAAAAAATGGAATACATCTCAGAGTTTAAAAAGTAAAATAAAATAGCAGCAGACTCATGGTCTTTCCCTCCTCTTGGGGGACTTTCCCAGCTCTCTGCTTGTCTCCTATTGATCTGATTAATGACTGTTTTACTTGTTTAAAATAACCATCAATTATTGCATTTGATTACAGCAATAATTAAATGTTTCGAATAAGATCTAATTAACATAAGTGGCAAAGCATCGTAGCATGTGAAACGTGTGTGTTCACTACATCTGAAAGATCACGAGACACCTTTTTGATGTTTGTAGCTCTGCAGCTTAGTTGCCAGCAATTACTTCCCATTTGAATAGAAATCTGGTATCTGATTTACAGCGTTGCTTTTATACACTGAGACATGAGCTGCCGAGGATATTTTAAGGATCCTTGTAATCACAGCACACAATAATGTTCTCTGAGCTAATTAAGGTTGTGCTCTTCTGCGCAGCTCCCTGCTTCATAGATCTGCAGGTCTTTTAGGTGGGCGTTTGGAGAAGGAGCTGCATGAGGGATGCAAGGGTGGGAAGGGATCTTTCGTGTTCTGCTCAGGATGTATGTGGCCCTCGAGCTTCCCACTGAGAACACTTGTAGAATATGGTACCTTTTTATATGAAAAATTTCACAAATATTATGCTTGATTCATAGGACTGTAAGTTGATGTAAAGCAAGAGACTTGACTCTGTAGTCAACTCCAAGCAAATTCTGATGAACCAAATTGCCTCATCAAGAAATGAACAGATAAGTTGCTTAGGTCTGTCCATTGCCTCTTGCTAGACTTCTTGCTCTTGCGTGTTTGATACTGTGCAGCCTTGAGTAACACAAATCTCTTGGGGGATAGAGGAATGAAAAATCTTTTATTTTCTGGCAAGGAAAAACTGTTCTCAAGTCAGTAGATTGTCTGTAATAAGGACCACAAAAGTAGCAAAGTAGTATAATTTCAGACAAATGAGGATGTGGCTTCGTTGATCAAGTGTTTGGGTTGGGAACTTCCGTTCTGCTCCTATTTGTGTGTTGTATTATTTATATATAATATATATAGCACTGGAAAGTTATGCACACTCTCATTTTTCACTTTAATTGCCTATTCGAAGACAGTGTGACGGATCCAAAGGTTGCTTTTAGCAGCTGAGGAGCACTGTGGTTGCTTACTAGTATGCAGTAATTAACTTAATTGCAGAAATTTCAACATTTTAAAGAATCTGTGTCAATGATTCTGTGTTCTTTTCTATTATCTAAATCAGCAATACCTTTTTCTTATGTGTGGCTATATTACAAATCAATTCTCTTTAATGCGTTTTTTGTTTTTTCTTAATGAAAGATACTTTTCAGGACATCAGTCATTGTATTGTTTGCCTTTGTTTGGTTATTTGTTTTTTAAATTAAAAGCTGGAAGTGTCACATGATCTACTCAGTTGTGTTCTGGTGATCTACCATGTTTATCCTGTAATCCTTTCAGTAGTTATGTATTAAGTTAGTACATTTGAAGCCGTAATGAGAGCCTAGTTTGTCTGGATTATGGGAGGTATAGGATGGCTGTTGTTTCTGAGAGTTCAAGTCTGAATTCAGTGGTGGCAGCTAGCAAGGAAGAAGCATCATTGCACAGTAATAGTGTCATATAAAACATGTTCTACTGTTCTGTTTGCTATCAGACTAAAGCAGAGATTTATTTCTGTGCAGTTAACTAAAGTAACATAAATTATCTTAGTGTCCAGCAAAAGAAAAAGAAAAAAAGCTTTCTTAGACCGAAAAGGTATGATTTTTTTGTCTTATTTTATTTGCATTATAACCATAGAACCATAGAATTGTGTGGGTTGGAAGGGACTGCAACAGTGAGTTGTTGCTGTTTGTTGTGGTCTTCCTGAGTTTTCCGTGGTTTAATTTTCAGCTGCTTTTGAACATCTTTATCCTCCGTTTTTGAATGGTCCCCCTTGCAGTGGCATCCTGATACAGGGAATTTTGTACTAAAAAGTAGTATGGAGCTTCCATCATTCACTGGAAAGTTGAAAGATGAAATAAATAGTGTTCTCTTTTTTGAACTTGCCTGAACGTAACTTTCTGAGTCATCTATTCAGTGATAGCTCCATCTGGAAATGTGGAAGCATTTAGCATCTAATCTGTTTTTCACATTTTAAGTCCTTCTCGCTGGCACTCTGATCATGGAAAAAAGCTTCTCAATATTAAAAAAAATAAAAATAAAAATAGTGAAGGTGTCCCTGAAGTCAAGTGGGTTTAAAACTCTTGCAGACTTGTATTTATCTGCAGTGTCTGTCCCTGAGGTGCAGAGCACTGTCTGCTGTAACACATTGCTTCCCTTTTAGAGATGATGGAAGATGAAGATGTGTTACATGGGGCAAAGGATATGCAGCAGTCTGTGTTAGATTAGGGGTGTTGTCTTAACTGGACAAGCTTTGAATGCATGTGTTGTAAGTTGAAAAGCTGAAGATATTTTTTCTGTTAAAGATACTGCTCAGGTACCAGGTGAATGTCTGTGAAATGGTTGTTGTCTGTGAATCTGAAGACTGTGATCACAGAGGACCTGAATAGCACTGCATCTGGAATTGAAACTGTGAAATTCCTAGTGGCTTCCTTGCAGTGGGAGTTTTGGGCTGGGAACAGTTTCCAGTAACACTGAATTTATCTGTTTCTAGCTTTTTAAGCTATGTCCATATAAGACCAATTATGGACTTTGGAAGAAGCCAACAGAAATGTTTCCCTTGGCATCATTAGTGAAGCGAGCTGGTTTCACGGGAAGTGTAGGTTTTAATTAATTAGCTGAGCAGCCTTATATCAACCAGTTTTTAAGGCCAAGTGAAATACAAGACAGACACTCTGCAAACCCAGTGGTGGGTGCATGGGATGTCTGTAGGACTGTTCTAGCAAGCAAGAGTGAGCTGGGAGAACTTCTGTATGTGCTGTTCCGTTCCATTTTAGGTGCGTGCACCGATCTTGCACAAAAAAGGTGTGATTGTCATAAAAAACTCCAAGTGACTTTGGGAGATGGGTCAACCGTTTTTCTTTAAGCTTTGGTTTCATCTTCCCTCTCCCCTCAGAAATGTCGTATCTACAATGACAGTAAAATTTATTGGAGATTCTACAGCTACTGAAGAAACTTGATAATCCTGTCTCCTCATTTACACGTAGTATTCAGATGTCCTTCCTAAGTACCTGGACTCTTGTGAGTCTTGACCTCAGCTTCTTGCCTGTATAGTGGCACAGTGGGGTGTTAACAGTGCTGACCACTTTGTACATAAGATGTTCAGGAGTAGCTTCAATTTTACCATCTTTAAGTCACCATTTTTATTTCTGAGGGCATCTTTGCCACTTAGCACTTTTCCTGTGCACTACATGAAGAAAGCTTGTGGTTGTCAAATGAAAATGGAAACTTGTTAGCCTCACTGTCTTTTTAAGATGAAAAATTATTTTTCACAGTGATTTAAGTGCAGAAATGTTGGAAAAATTTTCCCATATGAAATTGTTCATTATACGTATCTTATAAAGTAAAGGTAGGGCAAAACCTTAGCGTTCTATTTTATTAAACAACTAAAACATGGCATGTATTTTGTGCACAAATGCTCGTGTAAAAGAAGGTTCTATGTCTGATGAAGTCTGTACTTCAGATGGGATGAGCATGCCTT
This sequence comes from Centrocercus urophasianus, assembly GCF_019232065.1. Lineage (NCBI taxonomy): Eukaryota > Metazoa > Chordata > Aves > Galliformes > Phasianidae > Centrocercus > Centrocercus urophasianus. The sequence goes on from NW_024884711.1 coordinate 15,540,096, forward strand.
TTTATTATTTGCTCTCTTTAAAGTACTTTACCAGGTCAGGATTTTGCAGCATTTTCAAGCTGCAAGCTGTTTTTCTGTAGAATGAGTTGATTTAGTAATGGTAGCTTGGTTCAGCAGTCCGTGTTTCATTTGGTTAGCACATGCTCTGCAGAAATTCCTGGCTTCATTTGAGCAGTTTAAAGGAAGTACGGTGCAATTTATGGCGTTAGCCTTAATTATGTATTCATACTACTTGTCTGGTTGCCCATTACGAAGCGCTTTGTGGATGTGAGAAATTGGAGGGTCCTAATCCCTGATCAGTTAAAAAACTGTATGTCATGTGGGTATTGGCACCCTCGAATCAGTCTTTTAATAGTGAATTGGAGCACCCAGAACACACACACAAAAAAAGCACAAGATTTTATTTTTGTAACACTTTGATATAGAAAGATAGAGAAAAAAACCAGCACAACAGGGTTTCCAAAATCTAGCACTGCAGTAAAATAAGAGTACATAGCTAATAAATAAATGGAACCCCGAGTGTTACAGAAAACATGTACTGCTTTCTGTCTTTCCGTTGTGTAATGAAATGAGTGGAACATAATGCTTATGAGAAGAAACAGGTAATGGACAGTGGGTGGCAGTTTGTCCCACTGGGTTTAAAGTGATACAACAAAAATAATGTAATAGCGAATCCGGAGTATCCTGTGTCAGCTCAAGAAGCCAGGGTGGCCACTTAGAGTAATGCTAATCAGCTAGGGTTTGGTCAGTCCCCTCAAAACCAAATCTGGTTGTTTCTGTGTGCTCTGTCTGCGTATTTTTCTTTCTTTATAAGAAAAGGAGTTCAGATTGGTCTGAGGCTGTGCTGCTTAAATACTTTTCAAGGAGATTTGTCATCAGTGAGTGTTTAATCCATTAGAGATGTCTGTTTGGAAAGTATCTAGGTTACCCCTGGCTGACTTGACCAGCCTGTGCATGCTTGAAGAAACATTGACCAAACATATTTTTTACTCAACCAGGCTGTTCTGTGAGCAGTGGGGAAACTGATGAGTGGACAGCGTGGGGAGAGCATAGTGTAAGTGCACTGCATAGGTGTTAAGTCCTGTGGCACAAGGTGAACAGGCAGTTATGCACGTTTCCATGTGGTTTCTTAACTTTTTTGCGTGTCAGGAATATTTTTTTCTGGGAGGGAAGGGGATCTTGACACAAAGGCACCAAGGGTTGCAAAGGAAAGGGGCGGTGAGAAGGGCTGTGTGAAGGATGAAGGTAGAGGAGAGGAAAGGTGCTGAGGGTGGGCAGGGAATGAAGAAGAGTGCTCTGAGGTGAGAACTGACATTTTAAGGCTGTGATGGGTTGAAGCTGCCCTGGGGAGGAGATGAGTGCTCCAAGAGCAGCTGAAGAGACAGTCTGGCTAACCAGGCCATCTGTGTGTCAGATGGCACCTTTGGAGGGGCAGGGCTCTTCTGAACAGGTGCCAGCTGGCAGATAGCATACTTCAATAGCATACCTCTCCAGAAGTTACAGGGTTTTTTTGTTTTCATCTTGGTTTCTCTCTCTGCAGTGAGTGTTATGGTGGCAGGCAGGGGAAGAGCAATGGGCTCTTCAGCAAAGCTTTCCCTTTTCTCCCACAGAGAGGTGCAGCACTGTGGTGTAAACCACCCCTAACTTTATCTCCTTCAGTCACAGAACTTTTTGGTTTATAGGTGGAGGTTAATCCCATTTAAGAGCTGGGTTATTGAAGATACAGTCACTTAACCATGGAGGCCTGTATGTGTGCCGAGGCAGTGTTCGGACAGTCCTGTCAGGGATCAGTGCTCTGCGGGCATCGATGTTGCAGTTTCACGGCAGGCAGTGCCATACAGGGGTGTCGTGTGCTCAGCCTCCTGTGTGGCTGTGCTGTGTGCAAACAAAGGCAAGGAAAAGGTCTTGGGAAGCTCGCTTCCTCATGCAGAATTATCAAGATAGCTGGGAAGGTAGCCAATGCTTTGTTGTCTTTGTTGAACTTAATGTGGAGACTGTTGTGCTGGTAATTGCTGCGGGATTTCCCCAGGCACCAGAAAGGCAAGGAAGATAGACCGGGTTGCCGTCTGTGTTGGCACTTGTGCTTTTATCCTTCTTGATGGTATTTCTCTCTTTATGGGTGTATTGGTGTGTCAGCAAATCCTAGAGTCTGAGCTTCCCAGGAACAAAGGTGGGAAGAAGGATTAGCATCAGGCTGAGTTCTGAGGGGCGAGACAGGGAGTTTTCTGCTCACCAGATACAGACATCATTGGCTTCAGGTAATACGGCAACTACTGCACCTACCCTCAAGCACAGTCTCCATTCATTTCAGTTAGAAATCTTCCTTATGGCTTATGGCAAGGTAGCTGAGACATTCCAAAATAAATTTTATCATGTTCTGAAAACAAAAACCACAAAACTCATCAGAAGCAACTCATGAGACTAAACAAATGTGCCTATCAAGATAATGAGCTTCTTGAGATTAGCATTGCTTAAAGTTGCAGCAAGAAATGAGAGCAATCTAAAACACAGCCTAACTGCAAGAACTCTCCTTGTTTGTTTGTTGTTGGGTAGGTTATGCTTGTTTATTTTTTCTCCTCCAAATACAGTTCTCCAAAATAAAAGATGACTAGCAGCAGCACTATAGGGAGCTATTTACTGAAAGCAATTTGTGTTTGTAGTTAAAAAAGCAGAAGTTGCATCCAGAACTGCTTTTAAAGTCATGCATGAAATATATTGTTAATGGTTTTGTGGTATTATGTGCAGGCATGATGCACATTTTCAGTTGGAAACTTCTGAAGACTAATTGTGCTCAGCTCTTAAAGGTGCCTTTCTACGCTGTGGGGGCAGCACTGTATTTGAACTTCAATGTAATCCTCTTTTTTTGTATAAGAAATCTACTTAAGTTATGAGCATATTCCATGAGTTTCAGTTTGAGAAAATTAAGCTTTTCTTTTTTCAGATAAAAGCAAAACTTAACCAAAAAGGGTTTGTGAAAATAGTGATTGAAAACACATTATTTTCATTTGAGAGAGAAAGTTGGTACTTCAGGGATTTGGACTGCATTTGTTTCAGGGCTTTTGATGGTGGCAGTGCTCTGCTTGGCAGACATTTTGCTTCAAGTGCCTTTTTTTCTGACTTCTGATTGAGAGTTTCAAAAATAAGCTGCAGAGAAAGGGGAAAGTGGAACTCAGATGCAGAAGAAAAGTATCAAGTCCCAACTGAGGAGCCATAATCGGTCTTGAAACATCTCGAAATGTGTCAACCACGTTTAGAAATGGCTACATTCAAAAGGAAGAAAGCTTGATCCTTTTAGCACCGTAAATCATGGAAAGCAGTGAAAACTAATATTTATGAGGGGGATTGTGAAAGCCTGTGTGACAGTTGGAAATTACATCACTGTTGATGTTTCAAATTCTTGTGTAAAGTAATGCAGTACTGTGTTTATGAATGAATGAACAAATGATTGTGCTGTGCTAAGCATGCTACGTGTTGATCAACTGGGTTGAGCTATTTTCTATCTCTTGTTTTTGCTAATGCTACTGCGCTGCAAACAGTTCCGTATGTTTCAGCACAGAAGCAGAAAATGCAATTCAGTATATGTGTTTTTCTATTTCAGATACAGACCCACGTGTATTAGAGAAACAAGAACTTCAGCAGCCAACCTATGTTGCTCTAAGTTACATTAACAGGTAAGTATGGCTCTTTTTCAAGTATAAGTGATCATGTTTTGCACAGTATGTGTGGATATGCATATGCCAAAAGGGGATTCCTGATATTGCACTTCATTTTCTGTTACATGACACGGTGATAGTACCTGTTTTGCAAAGACAGTTGAATTAAAATTCAACTAAGTTGTGAACCACTTCAGTGTAGGGCATAAAGTAGCCCTTTTGCAGTAGTGCTCAAATACTTAAGGGATGAGGCTGCCAGACCTGTGTAACCTAAGACATGAAAAAAATTAAGAATCTTAACATTTTTTAAAGCGTTCACCTAAATAACAGAAAATAGATTTGGCTTTTCATTTATTGATTGAGGGCAGAAGTGAAACCTTCTGAGTGCTCTGCTGTGGATGAGCTGCTGTGTCTTGAGCTGCATTACAGTGAAGAACAGCCTGAGCGCTGGGGGTTTGAATAATATTTCCTGCAGAGGGAAGGGTGTTACGGGAGAAAAAAGAAGAGGTAGGAAAGTAAAAAGTGATGTTCACTTGGTGAGGTGAGTAAATTTTCTCCGCTGCATGGGACTAGTACAGTTGCAAATAGCTGGTATTGGCATGATTTCCTAATTGGCCAGTGGCTGCTGTTCTTCCTGGACACGGTCCTACTCTTTTAAAGCATATTTTGAAATTAACCATGACCCTTTTTAACACTTCTGTTGATCTCATGTAATGTATAAAACTTGTTTTGCGCTATGTAGGCTTGGTATGTAGTCATGTGTATTGGTTTGCTTCTTTTTCCATTATATACTTGGGCGTTTTCTCTTGTTGCTTCTGTGGTTATTGTACTTAATGTGAGGGGGAAGAAAGTTTTATAAGAATTAGGGAAAAGCTGTGTTAAGACCATAGGAAGTGCCATGGGACTTGACTGTCTGATTCAAAATCGAAAACTGCTTTTAAAAGTCAAGATCCTTTGTCCAGATTTCGTGATTTTGGTATCCCTTTTTAATTGATTTCTGTGTGACTGAGTCTGTTTTATTGCTGCCTATTTTACCCAAACTTTCTTCCCTTTTGGAGAAATAATTGTGCAGAGCTAACTTGAGTACTTTTTTTAGAGCAAAACCCAATCTTTATTAACTCTTACTGCTATTTAATTACTCTTCTAACTGTGATTTAATTTTCCTTCTAAAAGTGCTGATGTCTTTCGCTGAGCCACCTGCTCTGGGCAGCTCAGGCTCTTGAGGGAGCAGCAATATCCATTACACTAATAGACATGCCTTTCTATTTCCCACTACATGTGCCAGAGCTGGGTTCTGCTTTGTTGTCCCAGGCTATGGGCTCTGATTTTGTAGCCTAATACATGTCATAAACATGTTGCATACTGTTAGATATCAAACACCAGATACTGCTGCACTTTTTTTAAACCCGTGCTTTTATGGCTTCCAAGTGGAACTGAATTTAGCTTCCTTCCTGCTGTGACTTGCAGACCTTAAAACAATCTTCCTCGGCAGGTCTGTATATTCAACATGTTCTTTGTGGCCAATACGTTCTTGGGGAGCCGGGGAAAACACAGACTTGTGATTCTCAGGGCTTGTGAAAATTATATTCTAAGATACACTTAGATTGTATACTTAGTATATATTGATGTAGAAAAATGTAAAAGAATGATGAAGTGGGTGTGCTTTATACTCTGCTCGTTGCCCTCTTGCATAGTGGCCACTGTAAGCTAAAACAAAACATAAATCTGAGCTTCTGGTTGGATAGCTGGGAGGATAAAGTATCAATAAAGCAGACAGAAGAGACAAAGATAAAGGAGTCTTGTTGACAATCTGAAATGTACTCTTGCATCCATTTCCCTTCTACTCCCAGATTATTTTCTTGGGCATGTTAATTTGATAATATTGTACATGCACTTAAATTCTGAAGCAGCCTTCAGGTTGTGGATGTCTGTAAGGCTCAGCTTCTTTCTACGCTGAAAATTTACTGCCATTACAGCCTTCAGTAACTACACACAGATGCCATTTCCATAGTATGTGATCCTCATGCAGTCAGATAAAGTTTCTTTTCAAACTGATGGACAAAATATAAATTATAGGCCATAATGGTGTATTATCTCTACATCAAACACTTCTAATGGTCACTGGCTGGATTGCAGCAAGTCCTTTTCTCAGACAGAGTTTTATGTAGTCTTAATGCAGTCCCCAGATTTAATCATTGTTTTTTATTTGCTTTTTCTTTTTTAAAAAGACAAAATTGGAGTAAGATACACTGCTGCAAAGCAGACAAAATTAATGTGATTTCAGTCTGTAAATACAGGAGTAGTTTGTCTGCAGGGAGTTCAGTGGTGCTGCTGCATGAGTGGGACACTGGCAGTGGTCTGTCAGTTCCTGCGTACAGGCAATTGGATCTGCATCCTCCAGTAGTTCCTAGAGATGCTTCCTTCACCTCCAGACATCTTCTTATTTCTCACTGCATTGAACTACAGTGGTTAGTGTCTATAGCATTGCCTATTCTATTTCTTAAATTCAGTGTCACTTTAATTGTAATGGGAGTGGATTTTGCTTAATCTTTTTGGAAATACATTCACCTCGTTGTGCCTTTGAGTCTGTTGCCTTGGGACTTCAATGGAGATGGCTCTCAGGTTTGCTCTTCTGTGTGGAATGTGAAGCTCTGGAGTTGTAGCATACTGTCAAGGCCTTTAGGATTGTGGGCTTACTGGAGACGGAGTTCTCATTATTTGAATGTTCTAAAATATTTCAGAAGCCATCTGGACTCAGCACTTTCAGATGGTGAGGATCAGAAATGGGAGCAAAGCTTGACTGACTGGAGTAAAGCTCTTTGTGCCTTCAAGACAGTAGGTGAGAAGTGCTATACTAGCTTGTAGTATTGGAAGCATGTGCCATAAAAACAGGCATTTGGTATAGTTTCTAAAAGTAATTTTTTATCTTTTGACACAGAAATTGCTTTAATTAAAAACTTCTTATCATGGACAGGAAAAAAAGGAAACTAGAATACTCCTACAATTGAAAATAAACTGTTAATTACATTAGTGTTTCTGTTCTAAGTCACATTGAGGAAACCATGGAAGCAAAGACTGTTTTAATCTTAACATCTCTAAAAAGCTACTAAATAATTCAAATTACTTCAATGTTAGGTTCTTTTTTAAAAGTAGATTTCTGTTGATGATTGAGAATATAAAAGAAAGGTTATAACGGAATATTTTTTAAGCATCAGTTGTGAAAGCAGTTACAGAATGCTGGGAATTAATATTCTGTGTTACCTGCATGTCTAGAGACCTTATTCTTGTGTGCAAACGAAGCCTGTGATCAAGGCTGGATGTCATTCTTGGGTCAGCAGATTGCCCCAGCCAGGCCTGACATTTCTACTTCTCACTCCCAATATTAACTAGCAAGATTTTGCCTTTGCTGTTACCATTTTTAATTCCTGTAGGTGCCGGGCCTCTCTTTTCCCTTTTGTCTTGCTGATCATTGACTTTTCCAGAACAGATTTCCCAACTTTGCTTCTCTTTTTAATACCGCTTGAAGTAAAATCAGATGTTTCTTTGAGCACTTTTGTGAAAGGAGTTAATTGCTTATGAAGACCTAACTGCTGCAAATTCCTGCTGTATTGTCTAGCTCGCTAATTTTATAGGATTTAATATTAATTTGTAAGTTATCTTAAGAAGTGGTCAATCTTCAGGTAGCAATATATTTAGCATACATATGTTACTAATGAAATAAGAAGAATCATAGAATATTCTGTGTTGGAAGGGTCCCATGTGGATCATGGTGTCCAACTCCTGGCTCCACACAGGACCACCCAAAAATCAGACCATGTGTCTGAGAGTATTGTCCAGATTCCTTGAGCTCTGGCAGCTCAGAGCTGTGACCATTTCCTTAGGAATGCTGGTCCAGTACCCAGCCATTCTCTGGTGAAGAACCTTTCTCTGATACCTAACCTGAATGTTTTTGGTTTAGAAGCATTGCTCTTTGACTCTGTCTACGTGGTTTCCTAGCAGGGCATTCAAGCCACATGATACTGGCAACGTATTTCTTTGGCATTGACATATTTTTTCACTAAGGCACTGAGTTGAGTACTAGATAGAAATTTGAAGTCTTACTGCTTTCTGTACAGGAGATATTCTCTTCCCATTGGTGACCTCTCATATTCATATTCATTTTCTGTCACTGTAGATATCCAATGATGTGTGTTTAATGAGTTTCCTCTGCAAGTTGGTTCTGAGTATCCCTTTGGTTTTAACTTAAGCATACTGTTCAATAAATCTACTGACTTACGTTTGTATAACGTGGGGAGAACAAAGATTCAATTTCCTCCTCTTTGATCTTTTAGGAGTGTTTAATCATAAAGCTATTGACTGTCTTGAGATAGGACGTCATTTATCCTCTTGAGATTTCTCCTTTCTTCCTTGTGATTTTGATGTATCTTCAGTTGAATGTCGGTTGCAGCACAGTTTGGATTGAAGAAACTGCTAAAATCATGAAGCTGGAGAGATGTAAATATGTTTCTCTTTGCTTACTGTCTAAATGAAGGTTTTTTCAGAAAGCAGATGCAGAATAGAACCTTCCTGAAAGTGTGACAGTCTTCCTCTAAAATGACTGTTCACTGTAGCATTCATCTGATAAACAGCAGGTCAGACCAGATCAGTTCTTCCAGTTCAGGCTGGAGATTTCAGCCTTGAATGTGCATTATTGGTAGTATGTTGCAGATTTATTAGGACATGCTGCAAGGAAATACATATGATTTTTAATCTCAGAATAGTTAATTTGATTTTCTGAATGAAAAAGCAAAACAAAATAGTAACTAAAGAAAACAAACTGACCTCTTCAGGGGTTCTTCCAACCTCTTTCATGAGCTGTTTAATCTCTCATCATGATTCAGAAGTAGAAGGGTAGAGACCAGAAAAATTTTTCCATTTTTTGAATCCTGCTGGAGATCATTTTTTCCACACAAAGTCCGAGCTTGTGAGTCCAGAAATCTATAGCTGTACCACGTGTTTGGATTAGATGCATCCTACTGTGCTCAATACCACAGTTCTTGCCCTTTGTCTTGAAATTTAACTTCTTCTTGCTGTAATGTGGTGCTATCTTCCTTGAATTAAATATGGTATCTCTGTGAAAGTGCAGTGATTCCTGCTAACTGTTGATTCTCATCTGACTGAAGATGCTTCCAGTAGCTGCTGGCTTCAGTGCATATGACAGAATACAGAAACAAAGGGATCAAAGTAACACATCAATTGCCAGATAATATTTTTCTGTGTGAGCTTATTTTTATGTTTGCAGTGACCGAGTAGATCATGTGTTTTTATTCATGTAGCCATATCTTCATGCTCTGCTTTTTGACTTGTTCTGGAGATGGAACAAGACAAACTTCAGATGATAATTCAAACAAGATGTGCAGAAATGAATTTTAGTTAGAGTGAGGGGAATGCCTTTTGGTTTGGAAGGATTTATGCAGTTGGCTTTGTTTTCTCTTTTCTCTTTTTATCAGTTTCAAGCTAAGCGAAACTGAGGATTTATATAATGTACAGCTCTTTTATTTCATGTCAGCTGTAAAGATCAAAAAGCAGATTGGCATTTTAAGAAAAGCCCTAATGCCATACCCTGAAATAGGAATTATAAAATGAATTGAAATGTGTGGGACACTGAAAGAATGTGTTTTAGTTGTAAGGTTGTTTTTTGTTTTTATTTGAGAGGTGATTAGCTTTTTTTCTGGCGTTGTTCATATGGAAAACTCACAGAAAAGAAATCTTCACCTCCGATGCACGCAGAAGTCTCCAGTGAAATAAGTGTTGCTTAGTCTCCACTGTTCCTTGGGAGCGTGTGTTCACACACTTCTGTGTGCAGTTCAGTTAACAGCGGAGGCATCAGTGTATAAGTCCCCCAAGGCTTTCAAGAGTCTGGTCTTTATGAGGATTTTCTTCATCTTTGGTCAATGTGGCATACCAAAATTGTTGAAAAAATCGCCTTGTCTTTCTGGCACTGGATTTTATCTTGGCAGACCTGTTTCAATTTCCAGTTTTCTACGTGTATTTTTCCATTTACTCTTGGACAGGTCACTTCTTTATGGGGAAGGAGGGAAATAATTCTTTGGTTTCTTTCTTAAAAAGAAAACAATTCTGTTCTCTGATTCTAAAATAAACATGCTTAAATACAACCATAAGCAGTAGTAGTGCTTTCAGAAGGAATGTGTTTGCCTAAAAAAAAAAAAAAAAAAATTCACATTTCATTGTCATTCATATGGTGGGTAACAGCCCTCTCAGTATCGTTTCTGTGTATGCTGGCAGGAGACCCTTATTAGATTCTGCTATATAAACAGAAAATGATGATAATTTATAGCTATTTAACATGCTTGCAGAACTATTTAAAAACAGCACTAAAGCACGAGTTTCCGCAGAAAGAAGTTGTGGAAATTCTGGTATACTTTGATTCTAGGCTTAGGATGATCAAAGACAAAACATTGGTGCACTAGTTTTCTTTCAGGTGTGACTGAAGACAAAAGGGATTAAACTAGGTACTGTTGGTTCTATCTTTTGCTCACAGAAATGGCTGTTGCTGACAGCTACTTTCCTCCTATCCTTATTGGCGGTTGCTGTTGTGTTGTTCTTGATTTTTATTTGTTTTTTATACCACTGTCAGCAACAAAACATTACACAGAGGAAACTGCAGGCTTTCTAGGAAAGTTCCTTTTTATCCACCGTCTTGCTGAAAGCTTGTCATGACCATCTGAGCTAACCTAGTGACTTATAGATTGGGAATTTACCATCCTGGGTAAGTTCCAAGCAGTCTAGACCAGGCAGTTGTATTCTTCAACTGGAGCCTGGTGTTTGTTTTTTAATCTATATTTTTCTTGTCATGTAAAACAACTGGAGTTTTTTGTGGCTTTGGTTGTGTTGGGTTTTTTGTTTTTGTTTCTTATGAAGCTTTTTCTAGTTTTAGTGATAAAAATTTTAAATACTGCTGATCTATTTCATAGTAATAGGATCGTTATGAAGAGGTGTGCGTAAGATCAGCCTGCAGCAAGACTAAAAATGAGATTTTAAAATAAATTTAGTAGTTCAAATTACTGCGCATCATTTGTTTTCCTATACTAGCTTTTATATGCTCTAATATTGCATATTCTTCCAGTAAGGAGTGGCTCACTAGTTTGCAATTCACTGAATTGTAAAAGGCTACATTCTGGAATAATTCCTGAAATGCCTTTGGGTACTTCATTCCCCCCTTTCTCACTTCTGTGTATAACACTTCTCAATAACAGCTCTTCACCCAACATTCACAAGGTCTCCTCAGTACTGAGGGCAGGAGGGAGACAGTCAGCTTAAGTGCTGTGTAACAAAATGGAGTTGTTGCACAATTTCTTTTTGTCTTGCAGACATTCAGAAACGCGGCTGCAGTCTGGAGGCTGCTTCCAGAGGCTGCCCTGGTCCTTCTTTAGGGCAGCTTGTAGCTTATTCTAGAGATTAAGTGCACATGAGAGACTACATGCAGTGTTGGAGACTTGGCTCGTGAGGAAAGAATATTGATGTCATCTTCCGTTACATAAAATCTACTCCAAAGTGTTAGTCTGAGCCTTAATTTTCCCAAAATATTTTTGCGGTTGAGTTGACCTCTCAATTTGGTTGTGAGCCAGAAGGAAAGTTTTTGTATATCCTGCAAAGATGCATTCGTTATCCCACCACTTCCTCTGTTATACTCCAGTGTCCAAAGAAATGGAGACCAGGTGGAGGGCTTGATGGAGCTGGCTTCTTCCCTCATTTCCTAATGAGGGCAGGAGTGCATTCAGCACGCTGATCAGGGAGTTTGCAGGCTTCCATGAAATGCTCTCAGAGATGGCTCTCCGGGACCTGGGGGCAGAATGGCAGACTGTAACAGTCACTTCACACCCTCAATACGTAGCTGCAAGCAGCTTGTGCTCTGTGCTATAAAGCCCCACTTTGCCTCCTGCCCAGGAGCTACAAAACAAGGAATAAAACTGGAGTCAGCACCTGATGGGCACCAAACCTGAAGGTGAAACGGAGAGCAATGAGGATATGTATTATGACAAGGAGACAGTGAAGCTTAACTGCCTGGATTGTGAGCAAGGATTACATAGTAGAGAAATGTTTAATAGCATCAGAAGAAACATATGAGAAAGGTTCCCGTGGAATTGAATTTTGTTTGACTTTTCATTTAACATTGAAGCTGCTCTAACAAATAGGCTAAGTGCTATTAATGCTAAGGAGGAGGAAGCCCTGGCATGTCATCTGTGAAAAGTCTTTTACAATCTGGTTGTTTTTGCAAACATAGTATGGCATCACCTAATCAGAAAATAATTTTTCAGTTGAGCAGAAACGTACAAAAACTTAAGATTTTTCCAGTATTATTTCATTGCTTAGATCTTGACCTTGAATTTTTCCAAAGCTCCTTGTTCCCACCTTGAAAAGGGATGACACTTTACAAGGTGATAGAAGTGAAGAATTTGCACAGAAAAAGTAGAATTAGATCAGAATAGAAATCCTTACAGAGCAATGCATCAAGTAGCACAGGTGTCACTTAGCTGAAGGTAAGCATGCACACCCCTTGGTTCAGGTACAGTGCCACTTGGGATGTACAGCTCTTGGAAGTATTGGGGCATACAAGCAGGCACTTGTATACTTTTCACTCAGTCTAGCTCTAAAACCTGATTCGGTGTATTCTAATAATACTTTGTATGTTGGCATTATGCATTGTCTAAGTGACCTGTACTAGATTGAGGTGGCATGAAACTGTTCCACAAATTGTTTGCTTGATTCCCTGAGCAAAAGCTATTGAAAGGAGGCTTTATTTGGTTAATTGGCTCAGCTATAGAAGAATTAGTCAAACTGATATCATATTTTCTGCATCCTGAGAACAGCAAATTTCTGCTCTAATTTCTCCGTGAATTGAGAAGGGTTTTCCTTCTTTACTATTGTTGGAGTATTGGTGTTTTAAGGATACAGGCAGGGACAGAAATAATTACAAATGTCATTTCATCTGCAGGTGTAGATGTAGTCCATTTGGCGCATTCTTCTTGTTCTTCTAGCTTCTCTCCATACAGTCTTTTTATAGCCTTTCCTAATGTATCAGATGTGTTAATTATGTTTCTAATGAAGCTGTTGTGATGAGTCCTGCAGTCTGTTTTGTTTCTAATGATGAGGCTGTATGCTGCCTAACTCTTGGTACCTGACTTCTGCTCCTGCTGTCCTCTGTGCCTTTCGTCCTGCCCCCAGCCTCATCAGTCTTCTGCCACTTGTGTCCCTTTCTGTTGCAGTCTGGACAATGCTGGCAGTGTGTTGGCTTTCAGGAGAACTTATGATCTTGGTGCATTCTTACAAGCTGATGAAGGGATGTTCTGGGTGGAGGTGCAGAAGAGGCAAATTGTCCCATAACTGCATGTAAATAACTTTTCTTTTTGGCCACCATCTGTGTGAAGGATTGACGTTGTGCCTTGAATCCATAACTTGCCTGAAAATACTCAGGCTGGGAATTTTTTGTTTGTATACCCTGTTTTAGAAATGTGGATACAAGACGGTTCCTCTTGACATCTGCTTACCCATAGTTGCTGTGGTGCTGGTGCATTCCTTGATAATTTATGGTGGCACGTTCCCTTGCTGCTACAGCAATGTAAAGTGCTTTCAACAGAAACAGAGTTAGCACACAGCTTCCTTCCCTGCATTAACTTTCGATCTGAGATGCTCATACTAAAGGATTACAAAAGCACAGAAAACACCTCCCTCCCTTCAGAAAGGTGGCTCTATGTGTGCATGACCTCCCTTTCTATTGTTTCTTCTCTCTTTCTCACATGCCATTTCTAGCTGATCGTTATTTACCAAAAGTTGTTAAGCAGTTTAACTGTGTCAGCTGGGAAGTGCTGTTTACAAAAGGCAAACAGTCATACAACCTGATGTTTCCCATTATTATTTTTTGTTATTCACAGCTTAATGTAGGAGGTTGGAAAAAAGTTGTGAAACCTGTGGTGGTGGATGAAATAAGTATGATAGAACTAAATGTATAATTACATTTAGGTAGCAACTTTTTAATTCTACATGTGGTATGGCCTCATTCCTCCTGCACCTGGGATTCAGTACATGTAACTGATCATTCACATTGTATGTTTTAAGGGCCTCTGAGATGTTCTGTGCATTCATAACCAGTTTTGAAGTTGCTCATCTGTTAAGTTAGCTATGCAGTTATGCTGTTCTAAGCTTGAAACTTCAGATAGTGCAGTTACTCCACTGGTGTACATTTCTTACAGTCAGTAATTATTTCCCTTTAGATTTAAAGGCCAGTCCAGTAAGGTCCACAGTCTGGAATGGTAGGTACATTGGCTTCAGGTGTATCAGCATCTAAATCTGTTATGGGTAATTTCCTGTTGCAGTTTCTGATTGACTTCTTTTACAAGCCACATCTGCATATGTGAGGTCTGACTTCAGTGATCTCAACAGAATGTTGCTTGTAAGAAGTTGGAGCTGATTATCTTGTGACTTATCATGAAGCTTATTTTTCCTTCAGCAACATTTTTATGCAGGAGTTAAACCATTCCTATAACTGTTTATAACTTTCCTAACTAGCTATAATAGTTTTGAGTTCAGACTATTAAATTTACAGTATTTTGCTTGCGCGATGTGCAGTATAAGAAAAAAAACCTACATCCTTTCCCAAAAGTATAGTAAGTCTAGAGATTATTTATTTATTGTTTAAATATGGTTGAGGGGTTTTAAGGAAACATGGTTGATAATACCAGTTTTGTAGCAAAAGACCTCATGTTCAATGAGCTGGGCCATTAAGTGTATTTTGGCATTGTATCTTGTGACTTATAAAAGATGTTCCATTTCCTCATTATTATTTTTCCTTCCCCAATCCCACCTCAGTGATGGTGTCGGCATGAAGAAAATGCTGCTTCCGTAAACTGACCTGTTTCACATCCTGGATATCTGAAAAGCATGCTGATTTTTTTTATTCCAGCCTGGTGCTGAAAAGGCTCACAGTTTCTCTGTAAATGATTACAATGGGGGGAGAAAAAAAGAAATATGTCACAGAGGTATTTCTTGAGAATAGTTTCTTGGCAAAAATGGTAATAAAGTAGAAGTCCATTAGCAGTGAGCAATTTTGATTTGTAACAGCAGTAATTGTATGCGTACTGCTTGTCAGTGCATGTTCTCACATATGGTATAAAACTAAAACATCGCTATCTGAAGAGCTCTTCATTTTTGCTGATGTCCTCATTTTGTTTGAGACATCGTTTATTGGGGCACTGTGAGGCTTTCACGATGAAACCTGAAACTGGATGAAACAAACCTGAAGGTTGGATCAAGTTCACAGGAACATTTGCTGAGGTTTGTAAGTCTGGGTTGAATTTGCAGTCAATCTGTGCTCGCTTACTGTGTGTCAGTAGAGCCACACAAAGTGTATTGGTTTCACATGGTTTCAGTCATTGCACACCACTGGTGACTTCAGGAAGAGCTGGACACTGATTGTTCCTAATCCAGTGAAAGTGAACTGAAACCTGTGAAAAGTAATTTTTAAAGTAAGGTGTGATTAATGGTTGGAGAGTCCCATCAGGTGGAAGGGAGGGTGGTAGAAAGCAAGAGGCTTCTTCATGCCTGGAAGTGCACGGAGGAAAGGCAGGTGTAGGCACCATCTCCAGCCGTGCTGGAGAAAGTCTCTCGTGGTCCTTCTTGGCCTGCTGTGCAAAGTACTACAGCAGTGTTGAACCACTTAACAGGATGGGGAAAAGCTGATGACTGGAAGTGCAGATGATGTAGCTTCCTCTTGTGGATGCATATATGGGACCTTCGAGAAGGTATCTTGTCAGGAGAAATTAAAGGAATAAAAGTGTTTGAGGGTAATAAAGGGTTAAATGAGCTGTGGAACATGGTGACTAAAACTAACAGAAGCGATAATTCAAGGCAGGATGGTACACAGAATGTGTCCAGGAAGAATACTTCAATGTGATGGGTGGGGGCCAGCATCTCATTTTGGCAGCTGGAAAGGGAGACACTGAGTTTCTCATCAGATTTATTTCTGGACCCTTATGAGCAAATGTAAAAGGAAAGTTTCTATTTTAGGTTGTCTCTAGTAAATGTAATCTTCTGACTGATGGGCATGTCTTAAAAATCTAGATTCTTCTTCCTCAGCAGATACTTGCTGATGTTGATGTCTGCGTCCCTCTTGTAAGTTGTCATGGGAGCAATTGGCATGATTGCATGTCTGGGACGTGGTATTACTCTTCTGGGATTATGCTGCTAACGAACAGTTTCCTTATTATTTCTCTGTCAATAATGTGAAATCAGCTTAGGTAGCACTTGAAGCTGCTGAATTTTTAGTTAATTTCCAGTATGTGTGAATGTGTTTGGCAAAAGAAAATTCAGTAATGAATCTGAAGTGACTCACAAAAGATATGTCTTTATGAAGCCTGGTTTCAAGGAACCTACCGTACTTGGTGCCAAAGTTGTGGAACCTACTTGCCTTTTTGGGCAGGCTTAGCAGTAGGATAGAGATCTTAAAGTTAGATGAATTATTCTCATCTTCATCTAATAAGTTCTTGGCTGAGCAAGAAAGACCCTCAGGAATGCTCTGTGTGCTGGAGGAAAGGACTCAGCTGTTTTCTGGCAGAGCAGCCCTGAACCAGCTGTGGGGTGACCTCATTGCAGCCTTTCAATACCTAAAGGGAGCCTATAGAGGGGAGGGGAGTCAACTCTTTGAAAGGGTTGATATGTGTGGGACAAGGGGAAATGGTTTTAAGTTGAGGGAAGGGAGATGTAGGTCAGATATTAGGGGGAAATTCTTCACCCAGAGAGTGGTGAAGTTCTGGAACAGGCTGCCCAGAGAGGTTGTGGATGCCCTGTCCTTGGAGGTGTTCAAGGCCAGGTTGGATGGGGCCCTGGGCAGCCTGGTTTAGCATTAAACATGGAGGTTGGTGGTCCTGGGTGTGGCAGGGGGGTTGGAGATTCATGATCCTTGAGGTCCCTTCCAACCCTGGCAATCTGTGATTCTGTGAACCAGCCTTGACATGCAGGTGTTTTAGGAAAGCGGATTTCCATTATTCGTAGTGGTCGTAAGCAATTTGTGTTCTGTTCATATCATCTAATGCAAAACTCTGTATGGACACTAATGTTTCCTCTGGTTCATCCTTAAGGAATTCTCTAAACACCTATGGGAAATTAAGTGCTGTGCTGTAATGCAGCTTCAGCACCCTGGGAGTTGTAAAGAACAGGGTAAGACAGAAGCAGTTCTAAGGAGAACTTGATGTAAGAAGCATTGCCCAGAAACTTGCCAAATTCAGTCTTCCTTCTCTTCTCTTTAATATCTTATTTCCTGAAGATACTGCATGCTGCAGACAAATGTACACAAGATTTGTGGAGTTGGGATTGGGTATCCCATGGTAGTGGTGATGGGGAGCAGTATCTAAAAGGGCGAATGCTCTCAGCCTGGAGCAGTGGGCAGTGTGCATATTTTGTCTGTAACCAAAAATTTATGCTAACTTTTCAACAAATGGTTCACATTAGCCAAAATATGGCTCTGTTTTCAGATGGCAGACTCTGAAGACACAGCTAGATAATTATATGAACAATTACTTTGAAGTATCAAGCCTGGAAACTGTACATATATGAAGAAGGTATACTGAGAAGTCTTCTTCATGAGAACAGCAGTTCCCAGAAGGCAGCATTTTTGTGGTTGCTTGTGTGGTGCAGCTTTCAGGAGAATGAAGCCAGAGCCCTGAAGAGGAATGCAGTCAAAGCAGCTCAGAGTTGTGAGCTAGTCACCATTAGCTTTGGCATTCTGGCATCCTCAATGCACGTTTGTGTTCTTTTTCCTCCTGGTCTCTTGTGAAAATGAAAATAACGCAACTCAGGATGTACCTCTGTGAGTATTTGTTTCTGAATTACTTCAGAACATTTCTGATTCTCAGCATATCAAATCTGTAAGGAGGGACATGAGGCTTTGCAATTGATTTGCTGAGATGCTGTGTGATTTAGAAAGTGTCATGTAGGTTAAGAGAAGGTGTCAGGATATTAAAGACTTCCTGCTGTGAGGTCAAGGATCTCATAACAGATAGGGGAAGAGAGCGGAGGAGAATAGAGTGGAATGCAAAGAAGTCATATTTGCTCTTCACACATCTGTCCATGCATTGCAACTTAGAGACTGAGAATGTGTATTTTAGAACACCTTTAGGTGAGCTACAGGAGGAGGCATTTTGAATGGAATCTTTTCTGGTGTCCCACATTTGTTGAAGATGCTGTTTGGGTCACAGTTACTAAAGAAAGATTGCTGACAGCAGCCAAGTTAAGATGGATGTACACTTCCAGTTCTTCTGTAGGGGTGAAATGGGAAATGTTTAATACACAGGTTAGACTACTGGTGTAATAAATATTCACAGTAGCGCATAAAACACCTAAAATGTATTTTTCATCAAGTATTTCCTCTGTTGACCTAGCACACGTTTCAAACTGCTCCTTCCTAGCATCATTATCAGACAGGTGGTGATGTGCATTTCTCTGGTTGGTGTGTGTTTCTGCAACATATTGAGAATTACCGTTAATAAGTTAATCAAATACAAATATGTTAATTTAATCTCAATGAAACAGATGTTACTTTAAATTCCCTAATACATAATATAGAGATTAGTTTTCCAAGGCTGGACAAGATGAGCAGTGCGATGTGAATTAAACATAGAAATTTCCACAGTCTTAAGTGGAGACAGCCGTGGTTTATAAGGTTTGGTTGACTTTCCTTCCTTTAGCTGTTAATTTTTCTGCACATCTGCGTTTGTAGTGTGTGGTTTGAACAAGAAACAAAGTTTTCGAGGTGTTCTGTCAAGGCATTCTTTCTAGTAACAGCCTGCACAGAGCCACGCAGTACCAACAGCCATGTGAAAATGTCTGTGCTGGGAGACCTACTGCACATTTCAGAGGTTTCATTTTCATTTATTTTTTAAACGCTTTAGAAAACATGAGGTCATTTCAACAAGCATAGATAATGAAATTCCTAGGTCTTGCCTTTATTTGAACACAGGACTTATGTACCTCCTGCTCTGTTCATCACTGTTGAGAAATCCAGTTTGCAATTTAAAATACTATCATTTGAGTGGAATTGCTTGTACGTGTCATCCATGTAATAGCTTGGGCTTGCTGGCTCCCTGAACCTGCCATTTGTCAGAAAATGGGCATTCATGAACTTGAACGTATGGTGTGTATAAAATACCACCGAATTTCAGCTATGCACATTTCAAAGTCATTCCAAGAAAATAGCAGAACCGATTTGTATTCAATTTTTATCATTTAATTTCTCATTTTTATTTTCTGTTTTTAGCAGTGTTAGTTAAAAGCCTTAGAACACCATTGTACATACTTAATATATTATCCTTTGTTCTGTGGAATTAGTTGATTTAAAATCCCATTGACAGTGTATTTTAGTCCAGATGGTCTCAGCTTTGTGTAATTTACCTTTCAATGTATGTCTTTCCAGCTGGGACAACTCTGCTTTGGGTGAAATTTGCATAGACATCAGATATTTGCTACATGCCTGGAAAGAGAAGTGTGACCAAGTTCTGGCTTATGCTAATACTTCGCTGTCACCACATGTTACTGCTAAAGCAACACAAAAAGAATTATACTTTTCATTTGTTCTCAGCAGTTAAATTATGAGTCTCTGCCTTATAAAGATTAGATAGTTTTCAGTGAGCTCTTTAGCGCTGATGAAGCTGGCGGTGCTTTAATCGTGAAATTGTTTCAGGTTGTTAAAATACTGCCGTTCTTGTTGAACAAATTAAGTTATAAAATAGTGAATACACACACCAGGCATTTCCAGACTTCAAATAAATTTTCAGACAGAACAAACTAAAACATTATGGGAATTCGCTTTTTAATACTATTTTTTATTCTACCTCTATTTTTTTAGAGTAGTTTTAAAAGATTAGACATTACTCGTTCTAAAATACTGCTCATGCTATTCTTGTAAATGTCCCAATAACAACAATAATTAATATCCCCGCATTTGCATTTTAAACCACTCCATTTCCCTAGCCATTTATTACTTGGATATAAAAATTCATTCCTAGTCAAAACTTGGCACAAATTCTCTGAATTCCATACTTTCTACCAGATGTAAAAATAAAAGTGAAAGAATTCAGGGTTTGGGGGATTTTTTTTGCCCCAATTAAAGAGTTCAATAAAGCATGAGTTAAATTTTCTCCTTGTTATGAAAAATTCTTTTTATTCTTAGAACTTCAGAATAGCTCTGGAAAAAAAGAAAATTCAGGAAGCGGAGGGATGGTGTAAGGGACAGGATGGGAGGATTGAGCTCATGATTATAATGAAACGCCATCTTTTGCCCTGCAGTGTGCTGAATACCACCAGCTCCTCGGTGATTTCAAGGGAACCGTGGCTTTGCGTAATGGCTGCTGTTCAATTTGCCTCAAGAGTGGAGGTGGATCATTGGCCACAAGCTGTGTTGAGTGATGATTGCATCCATCTGTAAACGGTTCTCAAGTGATGTAGCCATGCTGAAGTTCTCCAGAGGGATGGTTGGTCTGGAACAATGCATTGTCTGGTCTTTCCTGAGAAAGGCTATCTTAAAAATTTCATCTCTTATGAAGGTCTTGGTTCACCCAAATCAAAGCTTACTGTGAAAGCTGATAGGTTTTTATTGAACCTTCAGGAAGGAAATGTTTCAAGTTCAGGGTGAAGTTTCTGGAGACTTATTGAATGACTTATTGAAAATTATACTTGATGAGATGCAAGGTTTTATTCTGTTTTTGCTGTGGTAAATTTTAGAAAATCTACTTTTGACTGGGGTGGGGGGAAATGGAGAAATGTTGAGATTCTTCAGAAATTGCCAGAAGTATGTCTTGCTTTATATTAGTGGCTACACAGAAGCCTCCAGCATGTGACGCTGGTCTGGGTGTTTGGTTCATTCATTCACACAGAGCTTGAGGAGCTGTTTTCATGCTGGGTTGGTAGAAGTTGGTAGAAGTCCATTATTATGGATTTTTTTAGTTTTAGTTTTTTAATTTTTTTTATTATGGATTATTTTAGCTTTTCTTTCAAGGCCAACGTCAGTTCATGCAAATGTTCCATCTATGCCTGTCATTGATGGGCTTGCACAGTTGCGGCAGTTTTTTGTCCAGAAGTGCAGGTGTGCCCAAGTCATGGGTGCAGAAGTTGCACCTAACTCATACAGTTTTTCTTTTCAATTACTGCATGTTGCCACCTCGCAACGAGAGGAAGATGAACAGCGGTGAGTAATGATGAGAAGAGATTTGAAACTTGCTGTTGGTCACTGGGTATCACCAGCAATGATTTTTGCAACGTTTTGGCTGTGTTCCATGTTGAATTGAGGTTTCAGATCTGTCTTAGAAAGTGACATTTCTGAAAGCCATAAACATGTCACTGTGTCCTGCTTCTATGGCAAGAGGAGCAGGGAGGGAAGGGATCAGACTGTGGCACTGGAGGAACGTGCCCTTCATGGAGGGCACAGTCTCTGCTGCCCAAGTCACTGCTGCTTGCTTGTGTGGAGAAGATGCTCACCCTGGATGACTGATCGCCTTGTGTGAAAGGGAACACAGGTCTGGTAGGGCTGTGCTATCCTGGCACTGTCTTAGACAGCATAAAATACTCGTTAACTTAAGTGCGTAAGGATTTAGGCTGTCATTGAGACTGACGAAGAAAAAAAACACAACACGACACCCTTGTCTTAAATATGTAAATACTGGCATACAGAAATAGTAATTGAAAATTTATCACAGAAGGGAGAGTAGTTTGCAAGGCAGTGCCTCGTCAGAATGACAAAAGAACAGGCATGTTTTGTAACTTGAAACTCAGGATTCCTTCCCATTTCTGTCTCTCGTGGTTAGAATTCTTCACTCTTGCTAGCTTACAAGTCCACAGGGACTTTTAAAACTACTTATTCAGACTTTACTGTTTTGGATGTACAAGAGTTAGTTGCATTAAGCTGTAGCTTGGAAAAAAAACGAAACCATTTTTATAGCATTTTTAAAATAACTTTATTAAGGGATAGCATAAAAGATCACAGTTTCTCTGTTTTTACAAGCCTGCTTTGAAAAGATAATAAAGCTACTACACAGGACATGTATTAGGCTGGTGATTAATGTGTCTGTGTTACAACTCTGAATGCTCTGAAACCTACTTTATATTGGAATGAATGAAAATGTCACAACAGAGGAGGAGTATAGTGCAAGGAAAATAATGTAAGCTAGTCTCTCACAAGGTAACATTTTACACATAGCAGCTTGGTAAACTGTTTCGCTTCCCGTATGGGGATCTTAGGACTTAACATCAAAGAGGAGGTCTCTTTTGATAGAGTAATTGATAGAGTCTGGGTAAAAGAATTACCCAGACCATAGCAGGAAGGTGGGACTTTTTGACTGTACCAAAGAATACAGTGGAAGTTTTAATGTCATTTTTCTAGGATAAATCACAGACCTCTGTATTTCAGGCCCTTGAATTTTGCATTAGCTTGATTTCAAGATAAAATCCAGCACTGAATATCTAAATAAGTATTGGTATTGTGGGAGGGAGATGCTAAGACAAGATCTTTTTCCTATAGGAAAGGAAAGGCATCTGTCCTCTTTCAGACAACAGATTATTAGGTTGGAAGTGATCCCAAAAAGCTTTTTAGTCCAGCCCATTGCTCAAACTAGGATTAACCTCAAAGCTGGGTGGGTAAGTTTGATCAAGACCGTGTCATTTTATGCAGCCTTTTTTCAGTACCTAACTGCTCTCATAGCAAAACCATTTTTCTTTATATACAACTGAAATTTTCTCTACTACAGCTTGCAGATCTGTTTCTCCTGTGTGCCATGTATAAGGGAATGAGAGGTTCAGACTTGTTTAACACAAGCCAGGATGTGGCCATTCTGTCTTGCTGCCCTGCAAGCCTCGCTGGCTCTTTCTGCTCCTTGACCACCAGAATCCACAGGGGATTTTCCAAAAAGCTGCTGTTCTTCAGCCAGTCTGCAGCCTGCATCTCAGCATAGGCTTATTCTGTCCCAGGTACAAGACTTGGCAGTGGGTTTTGCCAAGAAACCTGCTGGGAGCAGTGGGCGAGCCAGCCTCTTTCAGAAGAAAGCACACCCTTTAATGAAAGGCAAAGCTAGGATTGCTTTACAGTGCTTGGTACAGATTTATTAAAAGTTCCCGTGTTCTGGCAGCGCTGCAGAGGGACTCCACCAGCTGCGGCTTTTTCCAGATTTCAAGGGAAATTCTGTAGACAGCAGAACGTTACAGAAGGAAAGCTGGGACTTTATAAGGGATCAGTGGGAGAAATTCAATACCCTCCTGTCATTCTCAAGTTGATGTCCTGTTATATAGCAGCTATAAAAGCTGTGTTTGAGCACAGCAGATTTCTGATGCAGGACTGTGATTACAGTTCACTATTTGGTTTAAAAGAACAACTGTCTTTTGCAGTGTTAAGTTTCTTCTTTTCTATCATCAATTCTTTGCATTTCCTAAGGCCTTACTGCAGTATTCTGTAATAGCACTGCTGTAGTTTAGGTAATTCAATAAATAAACAAAAGATGGAAGCTCAGACAGTGATAGATGACAAGATGTGGCTTGCTATTAAACACCAGAAGCTGGACTACCACATTTTCAGTTCACATCTAGCCCGGGTTTCTGAGAGGGATTTTCTTTGGGTAGCACTCCTCTTGGGACTCGGTGACTAAGAACAGCTCAGGTCATCTGGTGAGCTTATGTCTTCAGTGATGTATTTCAATTACAGATGTAACCACTAAGTATTTTAGTAAGTGTATCACTAATAGTTTTTGAAAAGACTTGAAGGAGTAAAGGCTGTATGTTCTCCTAGGCAGTGAACTTAACAAACACATTGTTTTGCTATAAAATTCTTTGTGTTTGTGTATACTTGCTCCATCACTCTGCAGAGGGATGACTCTGCGGCCAATTCACAGGCTGCAGGCAAGGGTGTGTGGTCTACAGCAGTGTGGGAGGAGGTGGGTTGAAGACAAACTTTCATGTATGCACTCTGCTACCAAGGGGAAAGGCAGCAGTAAACCAGCAAAGGCCTGCCTGCCTTCAGAGCTGGCTCTTTGGTTTCCCTTCTGCAGCTGAGGAATCTCACACCCTTCTCCACCTCTCATGTAACAATACAGATGCAGTGTTAGAGAGCAAATGGAGCTTTGCTAATAGGATTCAAGTCTAAATGGAGAAACCATCCTGCAGAGCCTGCACTGTAGATTTCATTGCCTGATATGCATCCTGTGGAATACAAACCGTGTTGGATATATGCATTATAATGTATATAAAAATAAATCAAGCAGAAAGATGAGTAGGATGGTATTTTTGGAATAGATCAGCACTTCTAGGTGCCAAACATGGTTACAGTAATCTCATATTTAAGGAGTACAAATTGAAACCTGATTTGAATGTAGCCTGACAGTAAAAGTACCTTGATTAATGCAGCTATAGTTGATGAACAAATTCTGCTCTTTGCTACAGGGTGATGTGAATCAAGTGTTTTTATTATTCCTTTGGAATGCACATAAGCATAAGGGAATAGGGGACTCTGTATTGTGTTAGTCTAATCTTTAATGTGAGACTTCCAGATAGATATGCTTTCCACAGGAATGTGAAAGATACCTGGTTATATGACTTTCATATTTCCTCTGTTTTGAATAGCTTTGTGCTATCTAATATTTTTGGGTCAGCTGTGCTGGAGCGTGTAAACTTCTACAGAATTATCACAGTAACTACCTCCACTTTGAAAGGACGAGAAGAACTTCTGTTTTTATGTCAAGGCAAAGTGGTGTGGAATCTTCCAGTTGGTGTTCAATTTTGGCTGTTTCAGGTATGATGGTTATGCTCACAGAGGTCTATAGCAAGGGAAAAAACCTAGCGGTTCCACAGAGGAGGAAATCAGACAACGGTTAAAGAGTAATCAAGAACATTTTCTTTGCAGGGAAACAAAGAGTAATTATAAAGGATAATCACTAAAAGTTAAGTGCAGCCTGAGAGAATACCAGACCATGTGAACTTGTGAAACACTTGATTTCAATATTTACTGTACTAATTTGACAAACTGTTGGCACAAAGATCAGGTCATTACACTAAGCTCACTTAGGAAAGAAGAAATCACGCAGCACTGAAATATCTTCTTTCAAAGCTCTTTTCAAAAATATTATTTAAAATTTGGGAGTTAGTTCATTCCATTTGCAGCTGGGACTGCAATCTCCTTGATTCATTTCAGAGAACCATCGTGTCTGAACTAAATGTTCCTCTCTGCTGTGGGACTGTTTCAGAGGATGTGTTATTGGAAGAATGTTATGCAACTTGATATAGACATTTGAATCTGTTCCATCTTCTTGATTTATAAACTGACACAATCTTAAAGTTTTTCATATATAGTGAAATAAACTAGTTTCACAGCATTTGGAATCATTTAACTGAGCAAGGAGCTTAGCCTACAAACTTGTGTGCAAAACTGGGCAGTGTTTTAGGTCTGCTTCACGAGTATGAGCATTGGTTGTCAGTCTGTTATGGTCTTTAATCCTACAGGGTGCTGTTAGAGTGTCCTGCATTCTTAAAACAGAATAAGAAAAGAATGGCCCAAGTGGAAAACAGAATTACATTAATAAGAACTACATTGGACACAGATATATGGCTGGAGGAAAATGTGGCAATTGCATGAGGATTGTTTTGTTTTTAACCTCACAACTAAGTTGAAGTATTTAGTGTCCACTTCTTGGCTTTTTTTTTCCACATGTGCTTCATGTTTCCTATCTGTCCTATAAGCTTTTTTTTTTTTTCTCTTCTGTTTATGGTAAGAAAAGACGTTTACTACTATCATTCACTTTGGAATTATTGTGAATAATTCATCAGACTTCTCACTTCCTTGAGGGTTATGTGAATCTTACCTACTTAAGAGAAGCAGATTCACTTGAGGAATAGGTTGAACAAAAATGCTGTGGAAATGGCAGCACTTTTTCTCTTATTAATTTTCTATTCTTCACGCTGCACACGTTTCCTTTTAAGGAGCTGATGACGTGGGAGTACTGGGTTGTCAGAGATGCATAAGAGTATCTCTCCAAAATACAACACATCACAGTTTAGCTCTGGCTCTGTTTCGTAGAATCCTTAGAGTTGGAATGGATCTTTAAAGGCCATCTAGTCCAACTCCCTGCAATGAGCAGGGACACCACAGCTACATCAGGTTGCCCAGGGCCTGATCCTACCTTGCCTTTAAAGTCTCTAGGGACAGGGCATCAACCACATCTCTTGACAGCCTGTTCCAATGCTGTTTAAACATCCATATCCTTGGTAGCAGGACTATGGAAGATGTAGCTCAGTGTGCATTCTCCAAAAATCTCATTTCACACAATTGAGAAAAACTTGAGTAATTCTTGTGCCCAACTCGTACTTCTAGAAATAAATGGTATTACGAACGTGCATCAGATTCTTAAATGACAGATCTTTGACCAGTGCTGCATTGTGCAGAGCCTGATGCTTTTATCAACTGCAGGCAGCCAAAAGGTAGCTGGAGTGGAGTGACTAGTGCCAAAATCAGAGCAAACTTTTCCAATTTGCAATCTCTAGTGCAGCGTCTGGGTGTGTGTTGTAAAATTCTTGGACGGTGTTCCAGTAAGAGGGGTCCCTGAAAAGCTGTGAGGGAGCAGGAAGATTGAACTGCACTGAAGAGTTTTGAACTTGTTTCTCTTTACCCTCATTAGTATTATGTGTGCATAACGTTGTAATGGAGGCAGTGCTCTATGGTGTGAGTTTGCAGGATAGTTCTGGAGTGCAAGCTGTATTTATCTATGAAATATCTGTATGCTCAAGTAGATGCATTTTGCAGAATCATCATCCTGTTAGATAATCTCTGTGGGTGAGAGGTTACTTGATTTTCATGCTTCTCGTTCTGGTTTGCATTTCTTTTCTCTGTCTTAATAAGTTACCAGAGAAAGGTGTCCTAGAGCCTGAATCCTCCCCTGGAGGATGAAATTTGTGATTTAGGTGAGGCAGTGGAAGAGAGTTCTTTATTGTTTCAGGCTAATTGATGCTCTTCTGCACCAAGTAACTCAGCTTTATAAATTCTTGAAGCAGTCATTCTTTGCCGGCACTTCTATTTTCATGTATGTATTAATTACTTCACAAATCTTAAGAATAGATGATGGGCATCATACTGAAGACTGAAAACAAAGGATGGATCCTCTCCCTTGGGTCAAAATTACATTGCTGTCCATTTCTGATGGGAAATAAACACCTAATCCTACCATTTTGGGTGACCTGTAGGGTCCATTAGCAGGGAAAGTCAATAAAATGCATCACAATTAACTATGTCTTGTTGATCTCCCACTGACTAGAGCTGTAGTGGATAATTGTCTAGTGGTGGGAGTTTTGCCATGACTAGCTTTATCATTTTGTCAGTTAGCTAATAAAAGGTCACCAAAGGTACAAAGAATCCGGGATTTACATATGGCAGATAAGAAAGCATCATGGGAAGTCTGCTTTTGAGATGGGCCCCATGCGTTTGTTGCAATTGACACCCATGCTGTGATTCCATAATTGACAAGAAATGCTATTACTAAGCGGATCTGCTGAGATAATTAGGATTCAGGGTTGCATTTTTAATCCGACTTGAGTCAGATAATTTATCACAGCAGTAGCAAGCTGTCAGGGTCACGCAATAAATACTGATTACGGATGAATAAAGATTAAGTGCAGTCTGCAAAAGAATTAGGCCAAGTAGTGCTTAAGAAACATTTTATTTCAGTATTTACCATGCTAATTTCATGTAATATTGGCAGGAGGATCATGTCTCTAAAATGAGCTTATTTATGAAAGAAGAGATAATACTGTGCAGGAGCCTCTGCTTCGTATCTGTTGAAGTCTTAGATTTCATTCCTAATTGATTACAAAGAAACATTAATGTTGAAAAATCTTCCATTCCTATCACCACCACAGTAATTTGACACTTGGAAGAAAAAAATATTCTAGCCTGGAGGCAGACCTAATTTATTAACATTAGTAAGATACTGTGCTTTTAATTTAACACAGCTCTTGTTTTTAGTTCACACATGGACACACTCTATGGCACTTTCATTTAATTAAAGAAACCCATTTACTAAAACGCGCTGCATCAAAATATGTTTTTGAAGGCAGTTTACATGGGCAGGTATATTTCACACAGCACACTTGCATGTTCACCTGTATCTTCTTAATGGTACAGAATCAAATGAGAACATTAGCATTTATGAACCTAGTGTATTTTCCTGACAAAAGCTAGCCCAGAGATGAGTCATTAATTGGTATATGCTGTACTCGAAAGGAATTTCAAGAGTTTCTGAGATGCAGTAGCTACCTAGAGAATGTGTTTATCCTAGTTAGGCTTCTCATGCCTCTTTAACAATACAAAGCAGTTTTAGCTTCCATGTCTGGGTGATGTGTACTATTCCTTATATTGCTTTCTTTCTCTTTTGCAAGGTCTTAACTTACTATTGTTCTTAGTAAGAACTCCTTAAATAAGTAGTGTGCTATTATCAAAATGTCTACAACTTACTATTTTCCACTCTGCTCAACTAAAGAATGTGTTTTGAGATTAACAGGCTTGCATTTTAAGGTCCTTCCTGATGATTTGTGGCACTGAATATTTCATGCAGAGCGGCTGATGTTTCCACTTCTTGGTTGGCAGCTCTCATGGCTCACTCATTATTTCATTGGAAGTGGTGCTTGTGGTCTTTCTTTATAACGATAGCACTTTAATAATCATCTATTTAAGGAGAGCATTAATTACAGTGAAATTCCTTCTGGCAAGATTGAAAGAATGAAGCATTGATACTGTAAAAAAGAAAAACACTAACCAACGTCAAAAAATGTTATCAAATCTTAGATATGTTTAAGGGATAACTGTAAGGAATGTAAGATACGTTGAGGTATCTTTCAGTTCCAAAAAGCAGGTGATTTTCAGTTGTTAAACCTTAATTATCTATGAGCATGCATTCTCTTTTAAATGGGTGCTCAGCTCTCTTTTTTTTTTTTTCCATGAGATACTCTGCTTTTGTTTTAGGAGAGAGAACGGGAGGCAGTTTTCACTGTGTGAGAGCAAGGATTTGGATCAGGGGTTGTGGCATTCCTCAGTGTTGACTCTGTAAAGCCTAGTTAGAAAATGTTTTTCCTTCAAGTCATGAAAACAGTGAGACATTTGGAAGCTGCATCAGGAGCAATGTCACTTGTGTGTGGAGAATAAAGCACTTAAATGGCTCTGTCCCAGGGCAAGTTTATCTTGTGGTCAGGCACTTGAAATAAAACTTGTATGGCACTGACTCTTCTCCTATACCTGCATTAGTTTTTAATCCTTTGAAATACCTGAATGTAAGCAGTGCTGTGTTACTTGTATGACTGCCAGAATGACATTCCCATAATGTTATTTGAAGATTATTTTCTAGGTGATGAAGCGCCTTGCTATCCCACTTGAGTAACAGGGAGCAGGAAGATGTATCACCGTAACATTCAACCCTTTGCTTGTGGAAACAACTTGCTATGTGTAAGACTCTACTGTTGCTTGGGCCACAGGATATTAAAGCCAAAATTGAGGCCAACAGGGAGAGCAGAGCACAATGCTGACTGCAGCACATGAATAGCTTGTACTTTTGCCATTGGTCTGCGAGTGCTGAGGACCACTGATGTAAGATACAGGCTGAAAGCTTTTATGGACCCGGCAATCTCTCCTGCCCCAGTCTGGTTAGAGTTTTCAAATGAACATTGTTAATGCATTGTTAATTTTGTGTTAATAATGTAAACAAATCCTGGGGAGGTGTGAGTTTAAATCTACACAGTGAAAGAGCTGTGTTTGCAAGCAGGTTGGGAATCACGTCTGCTCAGAGGGCATTATTTAGGAATTTGGTTTCAAATAGTTCCTTTCATAGTCTAAGTACAAGGGACAGTGGCTGGAGTTGTGCCTGGAATAAAATAGGAAAGAGAAGGAGGCCACTCCCAGCAGCTCTGTGCCTGCAGGCCCTCCGGGCAGTGCTTTCCATGGGCTGCACCTGGAAGGTGGGCAGAGGTGGATACAGGGAAAGGTGCCCAGTGCCTGGGTAGCTAAGAGAGCGTGCTGGGTCAGGTCTGGCTGATGGGAAGCTCTGTCTGTGGGGCATTCCCTCGCGGTGCCCTCTCCTCATTCACACAGCTCATAGTCAGCATTTGCTCAAAGCAGACCGTAATTCAGATGGGATGTGTGAAGTACACTGCTCTTGGCAAAGGGGGTCAATCGCATTCCACGGTGACTTTGCTGTCAGCATATGCTCATCTTCTCTGTAAGATCTGGTGTGGACAACATGAGGTTTTGTAGCTAAT
This sequence comes from Centrocercus urophasianus, assembly GCF_019232065.1. Taxonomy (NCBI): domain Eukaryota; kingdom Metazoa; phylum Chordata; class Aves; order Galliformes; family Phasianidae; genus Centrocercus; species Centrocercus urophasianus. The sequence continues at coordinate 15,570,068 of NW_024884711.1, forward strand.
GAGCTGAGCAACATGCATCACCTGTAGCAATATTGGCAGAAGATGTGATATCAACCTCCCTTTTGCTGTGATAATCTATTTCTAATGTAGCTCCTACTGCAGTAGAGCTTACTGAAACCTATTACAGCACTTACAGGCCTGTTTGTCAGAAAGGTGGTTTGGTTTTGGTAGCTCCTTGTTAATTTATGAGCAAGGAAGAAAAAATATGTTGTTAGGTCAAAGAGATTGCATTTCTCTGTCTTCTGTAGTGGTCTCACACTGACTAATTGATGAAGTCTTAAAAGTCTTAAACTTACTTGATACCATCTGTTACAACAAATTAATTCCTTATAAAATAATAGAATAAAATCAAAAGCGACTTGTGCTTGTTTGTGTTCCTCAGTAGGAACAGACTTTCATCACGTTTCTGAACACCATTCAGTCGTCCTACAGCATAGGATTATTGTCAAGTCTTACAAGGTCAAATGTGTTGTGGTTGGTTCTTTCCAGAGGCAGCAATATCAGTGCTGTTGCAGGATGCATTGAGACTCATTTGTGGCAGGGTGTGGGGCTGTGAGTTTAAGTGAAGGGAGTGAGGTCAAAAGAAATAAATGAAGTCAAAGAGAAGATTAGGTCTCACTTAAAGGCTAGCAAAGGCTAGGAAGAGAACAGCTTTGAGTGTTACATGGAGTTTGAACAAGCAAAGAAGAGAGCTGAGACAGTCACATAATTAGCAGAAGAAACAAGTGTTCTCCTGAGTCTAGCAACTGGAAGAAAGTTCTCCACTGTAAGTTTTAGTAATCTTGATACTTCCATTAGGTTGGAAAATAGAAAATCTCCATCTGCCTGCACTTTCATGCTTTGAAACTTCACCAGTGGTGGCTAGGTTAGATGGTTTGTCACAGTACTTTAAAATGCTTTTGAAATTCTCTTGTCCATGATGTGTTTGAAATACAATATCACGTAATTACAGAATGGAAAAATGAGGAGTATAAATGTATTTAGCAGAGGAACCCACGCCCTTTGATTCATACAGTACTGTGAGCTGTATGGAAATCTAAATGTGAATAAATACGTATCAGGATTTGGTCAGCCAACACGCAAGACTTGAAGAAACGCTGTGCTACAATTTTATAATGCATGTCACAGCTGTATAAATAGGAGGAGGATCTGTAACATCTTAGATGACTTTTTGCACTATTTCAGATGGGCCTTAGGTGGTGCTGTTGCATTTTTTGCTTTCAGCTTCCGCTGTTTTTAGAGCTTCAATCATTTTTATTCTGCTTTGCTTTCTAAATCTTACCAGGAAACTAAGAATAGTTGGCTGCACTGATATTTGTAAAATTTATGAAGGTGGAGCACTAAAATGTAACCACTTGTAGGTGAATTTCGTTTCCTAATTTGAAACACTTTAGCACCTTTATATAAGAACAAAGTAATATCAAACTTTGTTCATAACATAAGGAGTATTTTGTTCTACGTGTGTTGTTTTGCCTAACGGTGTATATATGTGGGTATAAAAGTAAATTAAAGACACAAGATTGAGTAAAACCTCTCCAAAATTAAGCTCAACATGTGGGATTGATGCTGTAAGTTCACAAGTCTTTCAACTTTCCATATGGCTAATTAAAATGAAAAAAGTGGCTGAATTTTAGAAAAGAAATGTGTATGTCACATTGGCAACTTGCAGAGTGCCTCCTCTGTTTAAGCCTCCTCTGTTTAAGGACCTATGCACAATTTTACATCCAATTTCCTGCCCTTATCTTCCTTATGCCAGCTCACAGTGTGGTTCATTGGAAAACAGTTTGCTTTTTTTTTTAAAAAAAAAGAAAAAAAACTTTTTCTTTTTTCATTGCATAAAAAAAAATTCCCATGAAGGTTTTTTCCACTACAACTGCCTACCCTTTATGTTCTGCAGTCTGCCAAGCTTGCCAAAACTCAGCAGGTAGCCCACATGGTATGCATGTCTGTGTGAGAACGCTCCCCTGATGTGGACAAGATGTTGGTTGTAAAATGAAGCCAACATCTTGTCCACAAGTGTGCAAAAAAAAAATCCTCAATCTGGACAGACGTCTTTTTGTAGGCTGAATGCATTGACTGTACTAATTCAAAGACTAAACCTTTTAAAAACAGACAGAAATAATTATATGGTTGCAGTACCAACAATTCTATCAGTAGTGGCAAGCAACAGATGTATTTATTAATCTGAAACTATTTGGTTGGACTTTTCCTTTCATTGTATTTTCAGTAATTCTGTTGACATCTTTAACTTCAGGGCTTTTATCACTTCTATTTTAGTCTCTACATCCTAGACAACTAATGTAACCCTAAGACTGGGAGCTAGCAAGAATGATACAGTAATTAAGTAGATAAGTGCTGTAGGTTCAGCCTGTAGCTAACCCAGAACTCCCTTCAAAGTGGATATTTTTACTCTGTACCTATGATGTGTGCATATCAGGGGGAGAATACATAGCCAGAGAAAGCTGGTAGTGACAGACTCTTAAATCAGGCTCCCTTACGCTGAACTCTGACATAAATGCTTGAGGGAAAGCTGGTTGCATAACCAAAACAGAAAACAAAAAAGCTCTGCAGGGTTATTCCCTGGAACTTTGCATGCCTCATATTTTCCAGACTAAAATTGTCAGAATGTTCTGACGAGTTTAGAACTCGGAAGTACAAAAGCTGGATTTTCCTATGTGAACATATCAAAGCACTGACACAAAACTTGAGGCTAAACTTCGGTACTTTCACGTATTTTATGCTGAATTGTGGAAATGGGCAGAGTTTGGTTTAGTTTTCACTTTGATCTCATTAATTTAGATTTGTAGTTTAAATTTTCACCTCTCAGATTTTGAGTGTATATATATATATTTTTTTTTAAGTTGAAGGTGTTTGAATAGCCCAGGTCTGCCTAAAACTGTAGTTTTTCTCTGATCCATGTTAAGGATTTTTCTACCTTTTTCTCGGAAGTTTAAAATATCATATTATCATATTAATGTATATAATGACCAAGTTATATCTTCAATTAAGATAAAGACCAAAACTCACAGTGATCCACAGATCACTTGCTGAGCCCAGTAGGGTAGGTTCGCTTTGCTTTAAAAAGCATCTTTCCATAGGGTGTGATAGCACGTATTAGAATTGTAGAATATCCCAGGTTTGAAGGGGACCCACAAGGATCATTGACTTCAACTGGCTCCATGCAGGACCACCCAAAAATCGGACCATATGTCTGAGAGCATTGTCCAGATGCTTGAATTCCATCAGCTCGGTGCCATGACCACTGCCCTGAGCAGCCAGTTCCATGCCCACTGCTCTCTGGTGAACAACCTTTTCCCAACACCCAACCTGCCCCTCCCCTGACACAGCCCCACGCCGTTCCCTCAGGCCCTGTCGCTGTCAGAATGCAGGGCTCAGGGCTGCCCTCCCCTCCCTGTGAGAGCTGCAGCTGCCATGAGGCCTCCCCTCAGCTCCTCTGCTTTGGGCTGAGCGCACAAAGGCACTTTAGCCACTCCTTACACATCTTGCCCTCTAGACCCTTTGCCGTCTTTGTAGCCTTCCTTTGGACCCTCTAATAGTTTTATGTCCCTTCTGTACCATGACACTCAAGACTAAGAACTGGCTCTAAAATAGAGCCCTGCAGAACACTGATGCTGCCCACCAGGCTGATGTAGTTCTGTTTGCTATAACCCTTTAGGCCTGAGCTGTCTGCCAGTTGTTCACCCATTGCATTGTGTTTTTGTCTATCTGTATGCTGGACAGTTTGTCTAGAAGGATTATATGAGAAACAGTATCAAAAGCATTACTGAAATTCAAAAAGATAAAATTGACTGACTTCCCTTGATCAACTAGATGGGTGACCTTGTCATAAAAGGAGATTAACTTAATTAAACAGGACGTTCCCCCCATGAACCCATGCTGGTTGTAACCATGCCCGCATTGTCTTTCAGGTGTTTCTCAGTACTTGCAGCATAATTTTCTCCATATGCTTAGCTTAGGTGCCTCTGTTTCTCTCATCTGTGTGTTAGGTCCTGGGACACCTGGACTCCAGAGCATTTCCTGCACAAGCTTGCATATTCTACAGAGGTAATCTTTGAGCAGCAGTTCCTTCCTCTAGTTTCTGTTAGACTTGGTCAACATATATCTTCTGTACTAGTTTTGTTTTTTCCTAATGTGTGCCAAAACTCCATTTGCAAAATTCACCACTGTGGTTCCACCTGAAGCTAGTGGAATGTGGGGATGCTTTACATACCCAAACATTTGCAGTAATACCAATTCATAGCACTTATTTCAGGCATTTCATTTCGTTTAGATGCCTTTAACAGCACATGTTTTTTACTCCTTACCTGACAAAATACATGTTACATATTCTTACCTTGTGCATGCACCTATACTGTAGCCATAGTGATCGACAGCATTGAAAGAATGTTCAACTGTTTCAGATATGCAAATTAATATCTGGTAAATCTGGTAAATGTTCAGGCTTGTTTTTACATACAATGCTTTTCGTATCTAGATCATCAAAGTATATGGTTGGCATGTATCCGGTTCAAACTGTTTCTGGTTTTGTCTTTGTGTTTCCATGTTACACGTGATTTAAAAATTGGATTTTAGCATAACTGTCTAATGGAAAGAGAATTATGTGGAAATTATCTTTTTTTTTTTTTTTTTTTTTTTAAGAAAAGATGAAGCCTCTTATATTTTGGGGAATTATCTTATGAATAGTTTATGCTCTGTTGCAGGGAGGTGATTTCTTTTCATTCTTTTATATTCATGCATAGTAGTGCATCAAGAAAGATCTCATAAAGGAATGAAAAATGACTATGTATTGCAAGAAAAAATTGCCGTGTACGTAAAACTCCTTGATCATGCATGACATTGCCTGGTTTATGAGATCTTTCTTTAAGTATGTAATTGTTTTTGACAGGCAGGTATTTCATAACGCAAAACTTCAGCTTCTGCCTGCAAACTGTGGGATGTGCCCGTTCTCATGGTGGAAAAGGACTTTTTCATTTTTCTTCATAAATGTCAATTTTGAAGTTTCATTTCAGTCTATTACAGGTGAACGTGGCTCATAATTTATGTGCTACACTGACAGATTACAAATAATAATGTCTCTTGGAAGCACAATTCAGAAAATCACCCGGCATATTAATTACAATTGTCAAGCAACAACTGGTCATAAATTTAGTATCAAAGACCCAGACTTCTTAAGAAAACATCTTAAATGCTCCATTAAAATATTTGTCCTTGGGACTGTGTGTTAGATAGAACGTATTAAAATGTAAATGCTTTTTTAATCCCCCTTGGGAAACATATTTTAAAATAATAAATTGTTAGGAAAGGATGTTTTTATTTCTTTTAAATCCCATTTATATTGTCTTACCAATACAAGAATTCAATAGCTATGTGTCGATAAGAATATATATTAAATTAAATGAATGGGCTTTAATAACTCTTCAGATACACCTCAAAAGCTTAAGGTAAGGCAGTCCTCCACAGTGATGCACAGACTGCACGTGTGTTTGGTAGGATGCAGGCCTGGTGTGTCTTCACTGCTTTATCCACACTTCCTAGCAGGGAGACTCTTGAGTTCTACATGTGAAAATAGCCCAGCTTTAAACTTTCTCTCCCTGCTGTGGGTTGGAAGTTGCCTGCTGCTGTATTTGCTGCATGTAGCTGGGAGGAGAGCCAAGTTCTGGCTTGAGTGAAAGCCCCAGCCCATCCTCAGAAGGCTTCCTAGGGTACCAAATGAGCTGGGTGGGAGGTTTGGGCTCAATACCAAGTCAAGATTTTACATGAAGATCTCCAAGTGACTACAGCTTGGAAAACCCAATCTAGGTGCCTTTGCAAGAGCTTCGTTTTCAGACAATATAGTTATTTTCAGGATAATGTGGCTATTTCTAGAGCTATTGAAAGTCAGTGGGATACAGTGAATACAGTGAATATTTAGAGATTTGTCTAAGGTTCCAGTTGTGGTTGAAACAGCTATAAACACAGCAAGAGAGAATCTGGACCTGGATGTTGGAAGGAAGCTTGTGAAGTGGGTCATGGAAGAAAATGAAGACTAAGGGGGGGGGGAAATGGCAGAAGACACAGAGCTGGTGTTTATTGCTGTAGGAAGTTGGAGGAAGTGGTTTGCATGTCCTAAGGAAATCATGCTTCATTAGTTCTGTTCTTTGCGTAACTTTTAAATTTAAGCTGGGTGAGCACAGGACTCTCAATTGGAGAATGACATGGTGACAAATAGCTTCTAGGCTTTTGCACGGTTGAAGTCCCTTCCTTTTCTCCAGTGTATCTTTAGAAACTGCTCCCGTTGTGTACTTCCAACCCAGTGTCTGGATTAGTATATGGGAACAGGCAATGGAAAGGTTTGTCACGCAAAAAAAATTGGTGTGAGGAATATTTGGAGAGAGTCCTCGATGAGGCAAGTCAGTCTGAGGTTGTCATCACTTTCATTTGGCACGAGCTGGTGCTGCTGCTGCAAAAAGGGCTGAGTGCCTCTCCCTGCTTAGGCTGCGTGTTCCCTTTGTGCTGGCTTTGCGCATCTGATGCGGTTTTGGTTGAGTTGGTTTTCACTTGGATTGGATCTGTGCTCCAGCTTGCCCACGAGTGCACAAACACTCCTGCTGGGAAGCAGCGGTGAGAACAGGCAGGTTGGTATGGAAGGGAACAGGGAGCCGCCCTGCCCTGACAGCAGCGGGCATCAAGCCAAGCAGAGAGTGTGAAACCATCACCTCCACAGGGACAGCAGGAGGGTCAGAGGCTGGTCTCAAGGGCTCTGGTGGAGAATGGTAATAGGCGATCAACAGGAACATTCATAAGGCCTTGGTAAAACCATTAAAATAACAACTTGTCTCACTGAAGTTACTGATTTCCTTTTTTTTTTAATAGTTACACTGTGCTTAGAGAATACAGCACCAGCATTTATATGCCTGTTTCACTATCCTCAAATAAAAAGCAGTTGGATAGCCCTTCAGACAAAGAACTGGGTAGATCAAGCAAAGAAGGTGTGATATACATAATTGGCAGATATCTCATCCTTGCTTCTCTTTATCCCCCTCTCCTTTCTTCCCAGCAGATGAAACATTACGAAAAGAGTCCCCATGACTGTGTGAAGTTCGTTGTCCCAAGTGAATTGTTCAGCTGTATGCTTCTGCTTGCTTGTGTTTTGTAAAATACATATTTGTGGTTTTGTACTGTTGCTTTGTTTTCCTTAAATTGAAGTCTCTTTTCTGTCTCTCCAAACTGTGTTCAGTAGTTATAGTGTCATTGACTTCTGACATTCAATATTGATAATGTAATAAAGGGCCTTTTTTCCCCTCTCTTTTTCTTTTTCCTCTTTTTATTGACTCCTAAAAGAGCACATCTTGAAGATTTGGGAACATTGTATTCTGGGGGTAATGAGTTATATTGAAAGATATTCCTTGCAATGAGACCTTAGGGCCTTGTGCTCAGTGTGGCAAGGGGAGCAGGATACAAGACCCGTGGAACATCCACAGTTATACCAGCAGGCATGGCATAGAGACCCTAGATTTTACTACCAAAAAAAAAAAAAAAAAAAGTAAAATAAAATAAATTTTACTTAGGTGAACTAAATAGGTTAAAATAGGTTATGTCCAGGAATAAGCCCCTTAAAGATATTATCTCGTACTTGAATTTGGGGCATGTTGACAATGAGGGTGACTTTTCAGAAAAGATAAACACATTAAATTCAGACCTAGGTTTGAACTGCAGAAAGCAAACCAAATTTCATAATATTTAGAATCCCAGCTGCATAGTGGAGAAATGCTTCATGTTCCATGGTTTTTTATGTTACTTCCCAAACTACAGACTGAATTTACAGTAAAACAGGATGCTAAAAAAGCACTTTAGTTGGACAGTATTACTCATTCAGTATTTCTCCATCACTGTGAAATGCTGTTCATGATACAGATGTCTCTTCATTCCTGGTAACACACAACCTTGACAGCATGGTAGTTACTTGTGGCATGACCATCACATTTTGGACATGAAACTATCTGGGTGAGATTTCTTGTGGCCCGATGAATTCCAAGGAAATAGCCCTATGTTCAGTGACACCTCGTGCTGCTAAGGGTTTCAGTAGTTCCGGCTGTTTCAGAATGAAAAAAACCAGCAGTTCTATCAGCTGGGGGAGATATTAGTAAAACTGCAGATCTTCACGTGCAATCGTTAGGAAAAAGAATTGTTGTTTTAGCATAGGCTAATGGGCACATAATTACGCAATTTTTGTTCTGAAAGGTAATGTGGAAAAGTGTAAGAATGGATGCAGACATCTATACAGTGTTTCCTACTCCTCTCAAGTGACTTTTTGCAAGCTTTTATCTTGTTTTCGAAGCAGAATGCCAATCATCATGAATTCTTGGCTGGTGATAAAGACACTGAAAGAATGAAGAAGCAGAGCAGTAGAACTGGCACTGTTCATAAAAGTAACTTGGTTAGATCTGTTGTTTTTTGGATTTACCCCAGAAATTGCACAGAGGCTGTGTAGGGTTATCTGAGATCTGGAAAGGGGTCATTACATGGATATAAGATGCTTTTCACACTCTTGACAAAGGAAAATGGGGAGAAGACAGCCTGAGGCTTTACTCTTACCTTGCCTTTGTAGTTTTCCCATGTGAACTGAATGAGGGAGTTTACTTGAAGAATATGTAACTTGCTCTGTAGAGCTGCTTCTCCTTGATTTCCCTTGAGTAGCTTGGGAATCTTTAAAGAGAAATGTTTTGTTTGTCTGTTTTTAAGAATTGGCTTTAGCTTAGCCAGCCTGCACCGCTGGGCAGCGGGGAAAGCCCTGCCCTGCTTTTGGGTAAGTGGAGCACCATGTGAACAAGTGGAAAAAGAACTTGGGACCTGAAAATACATATACATACTATTGCCTAGTTCCAGATGCATTCTGTAACATATGAGAATAATCAAGCCCTGAAAGGGCAAAAGCAAAGCGAAAGGTCCTCTTGCATTCTTTATCGAAATCTGTTGTTAGCGTGGGCTTAGCGTGTGAATGGCTGAGGGGTTTTAGATGGGAAGCTAAATACTTTAGAGCCAAATAAAATCTGCTGTATTGGATTAGACTAAAAGGTATTAAGAGCAGCCCCTGCTACAATTATGTTTTATTTCTCATTAGAGTGTAAATTGTAAAGGATTGTCGGCAATAAATTCAGAATTAGTTTGATAAAAGACACCTTCCACAACTTGTGAAATCTAATAAAAAATCATTAATATGCCACGATTCAAGACTTCTACAAAGGTTGAGTCAAATATGGCTAAACCTAAATAAAATATTATTAATCATTTGTGTATTCTCGACTTCAGCCATGCTAGCAATCATATTTTCACTTCATTGTTCAGCAGATGCAAATGTACCAAAATTTTTGGCAGAAGACTGTTGCTTAAGTGAAAACAGCCTCAAACTTAGACAGGAAGAAATGCTGTTTAACTGTTGGGAAAAAAAAAAAAAAAGAAAGAAAAGATAATGCCGTTGACATTAGCAAAAGACATCAAATGATTCTTTTCAGATTCTATTATGACTTTCCCCTAAATATGTAATTTTAAGCACTGCAGAAACTGTTTGTACAGGGCAAGTCCTGACTTTGGAGTCCAAGCAATTTCCTGAGAGAGCCTGATAACATGGACTATGTGTTTGATGTCACTGGAGGTGCTGTTTGGTATAGACTTTGTTGTTTTCATTTTTGGAAGTATGTGAGTAGCAGTGGCTTTCTGGATAAGAAGTACTCTACTGAGGAACCAAAGGAAACCTTGAGCCATAAAAATGAACTTGAGGAAAATGTCTGCTTTTATGAAAATAATGTGAGACAAAAGCACTGTTACGTGTAAGGGGCTAGAAGCAGCGCCCAGCAATCTCAAATGAATGGGTTAGTGCTGGGGGAGAAAGGGGGGAAGGTGAAATACTGGGCAAATCAGCATGGAGATTGGTCAGGGGGTAATTGCCCTTCCCTTGCTGTATTCCTACAGGACAGATGGAGTGCATTACCCTAGCTGAGTTGCAGCCAGCCTTAGGTAGGAAAGAAAGATTTGGATGTTTTCTTGCATTGCAGTAATGCCTGTAAGCAAATAAAATAGGAACTAGCTCTGTTTCAAATACCAGCAGAGAGAGATTTCTTCTAGAGGATGTGAGGTTAGCTGCTGCTGCTTTCTCTGAACTGGCTTCTTGCTACGCTGTTAGAGGTGTGGCCCTGTTTCACTATTATCTGTGAGGAGAAACTCAGAATTTCACAGATTTGGCTTAAATTCTATACCAAAATTCCAAACTAGTCTTTTTTTCCCCTTCTCTCATCAGTCCCGCATGTCCTGGTTTTAATTACTTAAGGGTTTGGTTTTTTTCATTTTGAAAAGACAGTGAGATGATATCTTATAAACACAGAGGTGTTGATTATCCCAGCAGAGAAACCGGTTGTGGGCTCTTTCGTCAGTCTCTGGACAATGATGATAGAGAAATGGGAAAAGTACATTCTAATTCAACTGTTTATTCCCACATGTGGTTACTAGTTTTCTTAGTGATGTTTGTCTCCTTGACTAAGAATTACAAAACGAAGAGCAACACTAGTGAAATAGCCAGAATATTTGAAAGTGCTTTATTCCTAAGTGGAAATAAAATGTAGAGGATTGAATCTTTATGGTTCTTCTAGCTGATTGTTTTGATTTTGTTTATTTGTGCAAAAAGCAAAATGAAACAACAAAACAGAAATAACTGTTGTCCAAGACCAGGTCATGGCATTTAAAAAGCCAGGTGTACATTATAACGTCTCTGCAGAATTCAGTTCTTACTATGACAACAGGAAGTCATCTTGTGAAGAGAATGGCAGTGTTGGTATTAGACATGTATTATATTCAGTAATTTTGTATTTTGGAACTAAAACTCTTGTATGTCTTCTGTGCTAGAGGAAGCTCTCAGAAATTCATCTGATGTGCAAAAATAAGGCCTCTTTTATAGTAACATAAGTGCTTCAATAGGCCCTAGTGAACTTTATTAAAAAGTCTATGTAGAAATGCATATGTTCTGGGGCATTTACATGCTACAGCCAGCAGAAGGAAAGTGTCATTCTTAGTTATACTGTGCATTTGCGGATGAGCTGTGATCACTTTTGGTCAGTTCATTTTGGTCAGATCATCATTCCTTTCTTCACTGTCAGTTGGGGGAACAAGGGGAGGAACTAGATTTTTGTTTCGTGCATCTGAAGCTTTGACATCAGAAAACCCAACCACAACTCTCCCAGGACAGTGCTAGAGATTTTTCTCAGCAGTGTGCTCTTTCCTTCTTTGCTCTGAAACATTTTATTTTTTCCTAAGTGTCTAACAGTGGGAAGGTGGCCTCATAGGATACTTCTGCTTATGGCTTCATGAAATACGATGCATTCAAGTAGAATGTAATTTAGAGGCCAGCGCTCTGTAGACTATAACAGAGATAATACTTGCTGCTTGTCTTACCTGTACTGTACCTGAAAAATTATTTGGGAGGTTCAGGTTTCTCCCTCCTGTTGTACTCATTCTATGTAATTTCCCTGGCAAATTGACTGAAAGTTTTTGAATAAAAAGTGAGGGGACAAATTTGCTAATGTGGAAGGTAAAATAAGCCATGAGATGAAAGATTGCTAATATGGTTGGTGGTATCTTCTTGACTGGTAATCTGGTAACTGACATTGAGATGTCTGCAGACAGTAGGGATTAGAGAGATGCTTCTCAAGGTGATAGTTGAGATTGGGCAATTTCAGCCATCTGCATCAAAGACAATATCAGCAGAGTATGGTATATTAGTGTATTAGGTGAAGGACGTACAGTGGACTGAAGAAGTAGATTAGGAACTTTATTCATACTGTCTGGAGATGAGTTGGTGGGTATTTAAATTAACTTGGTCTCTGCATTTGCTGCAAGGAGGTTCTTCCCACCGACGTAAAGTCATTTCCCGCTCTTTTCTCCTGAAGGAGCAGCTTTCTCAAGCGGTTCTAGTGAGAGACTTCCAGTTAAGAGCTGTATGTTGGCCCCCAAACAGCTATGTGTGTCAGGGCTTACGAAGCTTTTGATAGTACAGGAGGGGACCTATTCTTTCTTGCTTCAGGCATAACAGAGATAAGGGAGTTCCCTCTCTGCTTCTGCAGAAGAATTACACTCTTTTGCTGCATCAGTGAGTATATAACAAATTTTGTAACATCTGACTTCAAGTAGAGCATACATTTTAGAAAAGCATCCAGTTTTGGTTTGAAGCCAAGTGACAAAGTTTGTTTCACTTGGTAACTTTTCCTCGCTGTTAACAAGATTGTTTTATTTATTTTTAATTTGAAGTCAGAGTGCTTCTAATTCCCGTCCACTAGATGTTGTATCTTTGCTTATTGAAAAGTAAGGACCTTTATGTGTGCTTATAACACGCAGTGAACGGTTTCCTGAGTTCTTCTTGGAAAAGTTAAGATTCAAAATACATTTAAAATGCTACCTCTAAAAAGTACTTTCAGATTTTGTTCTGTGGCCACTGTGGTGCTTGCGTGTTCTGGTGAAAAGTCTTTTTTATTGGATGAAAACTATCAAAAGTTATTTTCCACTTTCTAACTTGCTATGATAGCCAAAGGCTTAAGAAGGCAAGTCAACCACTGCATCAGAACTTGGAAAGGAAATCAAGAGAACATGTCTATCTGGTTTAGCACCAGATCTTGGCAGAGAGGCAGCATTCTTGATAGTAAATCGGTTAATATGGATAATAATGTTTAGCTTGAGTAGATTGTTTTTCTGAGTGTTCCAAACTAATGACAGTCATTAGTCCATTAGTAAAGTGAGTCTTAAGCTCTATGTTCTCATCTCTATTTTTATTTTATTTACTTTATAGATTTTTAATGTGATAATGACCAGATTGTTTTTGATAGCCTGATGTCATGGTTGATTGAACTGCTAGTTCTGTTTCTTCCATTAGCTCTCATCTGCTCATCACTGCCAATATTACACTGAGTACCCTCCCTCCTCCACTCCTATATCAGTTGCATGTGCTGGTGGACAGGAGGGCTGATATTCAGGATTTTGGGTTCTTTTTCTATTCCCTCAGAGTTTGCTTTGAATTTTATGCTTTTCGTGTTCGTGTTTTTGCCATTACATCATGACACAGTGGTGTGGTTTTCCTCAGCTATGCTGAAGACATTCAAATTTTATTTTCTCTTAATCCTCATCACCTGTCCTCTCCAACATTCTGCATGAGGAAAGCACTAGCATTGTTGAAATTGTGCTTTGGTCCATTAGAGTTAAGCAGTAATACTTTGGGGAGGATGGAGAAGCAGTTTGTAAATTTGTTGCTGGGACTTTAACCCCACAAACTGTGCCAGCTCTTACTCAGCTGCTGTTTTCTGGCCAATCTGGTACACTGAGGGTTGTGCTGCAGTGCTTTTCCAGTTGTGTGCTGTCAGAGCAGACCAAGCAAGGGTAATGCTGATGGTCCGAGAAGAGTTTTCTCAGCAAGTTCACAGGTGCATGTGAATGGACCAAGTGCCATTTATAACTAGAGAACTGGGCAGTGTCTTTCTCATGTTGTTTTATGGGGGACAGTTGCTTGGGACTTAGTTTTGTCATTTTGCCTATTTATTTATTAATGCTGAGCTTGCATTGCAGTGCAATAGCTGAGCTTTAACCTTTCCCCTTTTCTGTTACCACGGGACTATTGCCAACCATCCACCCAGCTGCTCTGACTCTTCTCTCCTGCCCTTCCACAATCCACTTATGCTCATTTTTAGTTCACCTTTGCAGTGCCTTGTCCCGCAAGGTTGTCATTACTGTTTTGAATTGCTGCTGACAAAAATGTGAACACCCACGGTATTGAGCCCTTTTATGGTAGCACTCCCATTTTATTCTACTTATCTTGGCCCCCAGTCAAGCACAGTGGTGACTGCAATGGTTTTGCTCCTCTGCATGCAGGACTCTAGCAGTGCTGAAGCTTGCTTGTGTTTGTGTTTGATTGTGCAAGTTGCTGAGTGCTTCACGCAAGTGTTTGCAATTACTCTGACATCAGTGGGAGATGAGGACAAAAATGGTGCTGAGCAGCTCCACCACACTGCACTGCTGCTATGTTGCCACTGAGAATAGATAGGCCTGCATCACTGTGAGTTTATGACTTACAAGGGAAGGAGTTAGCTTTGGGGGAGTGCTGCTGGTGAAGTTTGATGCTAAGTACCACAGTTTTACTGCAGATGCATGTTTTTCAATTTTTTTTTACTTTTCATTTTGGTAACCTGCAGTGCTATGCAACAATTTCCAGCAAATGCAAGAAAAATGTTGCGTATATTTAAGTCTTTTGACTTTGCTAGAGTAAAGACCTCTGCAGTTCAGTGGTGTGTTCAGCAATATCCATCTTCATCTCAATACATTTTATCTGAAAATCTCAGTGCAGAGTTATTAGAATAGGGTCAAGTGTTTGACAGCTTTGCAGCAGTTATTCCATAGATATCAAAAGATTCATTGAATGTTTTTGGTTCAGTGGGATGCGTAGGGCTTTTGGACAACGGCAAAATCAATTTAAGATGCTATTAGTATTTAAATTAATATATTTTGTTACTTTCATTTTCATAGCTGTCATTAAAATTCATACTCTTAAATTTGTGTTTTGCCTTTTAAAAATAATGACTTCTGTGAGTTGTCTTCTTTCAAGATATGGAGCATGTACACGTAAATTTTGCTATTCTTTCAATTATGTGGTACAATATATACTATATTCATTGTAAGTATTGTAAGGAGTTTAAATATTACAATTGATTATATGTGAGCATCTGCTTACAGCTTGCACAGGAAAATAGCATAAAGGCAATTTCAGAAATCTTCCCTTTATAGAACAGGGTTTGTGTCAAGGGGTGAACCTACCCAAGTGATTCGCCACAGTACTTCCCAATACATACTCAAATTCCTATTTTATTTTGACTACCTGTAAATACCAAAATAAAATGCTTCACATTCACATCTACTCATCCCACGTAGATCCTAAGCACACCAATGAGATCTGTGTCAACACTGGCTGCGTTTAGCAACTGACCTGGCTGACCAGAAGGACTTGAAACCTCTGCCCTTGTCAACTAGCACAGCAGCTGCTACAGGCCTGTGTTTAGTGGTAACTCGATGGCCTACAAAATTGCATTCAATAGTTGTTCATTAGAAGCAGGAGAGTAGGATTCGGTGTGTTATGATCAGAGGAAAACATTGCGGGCTGGCTCTGCTCTGCCCAACTGCTACAGTGGAGAACCACTGTGCTGGTGGTAAAGCACAGATCCAGGCCCTGCTGCTGCCCTATGGCAGAGCATCCCAGGCGTGTCGGTGGAGGCACTTTCCATCTGCCTGTTCCTAAGGATAGTTTTGTTGATCTTTGAATTTTAATTCCTATATTTATCAATTAAAAATTATTCTAAGGCTTGTTCTATTACTGGGATCAAGGGAGACTCCAGAGCATTGTTCAGAATAACTTTTAAAATCTTACTTTCTTTTTCATCGCTTAGAAACGATGAAATAGAACAATAAAATAGAACTACAATAAATGCTTCACAGCTTTGCTTGGGTTTGATTTCTTAGACATTCAGAAAGAGAGCTGAGCACTAATCCATCTTACAGGCAGACGATGGACAAAGAAATGCTGTCACTTTAAACATTTCAAAAAAGGCTAAAGGAATTCTGTTTAACACCTGCAAATGCAAAGGTTGTGTGATGAAGTGTCTTCTCGTAATCATTAGCCCTTTCTTTTAGTGTTAACGTCCTTTTTTTTCTGTCCAAGTCAATTTTATGAAACAGTTTTCATTCATGGAAACGATTTCTACTTGAACTGCCACTTCTTTACTACAAACTCAAAGCATGACCAAACAATATCAGAACAGTGCTTTCCAACAAATTTTATCAAGGATTTTTAAAGCCACTGGGATTTTCTTGCAGGATAATGCATTAAGCTCTGACTGAGGACTAGAGATACTGGTGGTAGTGGCAGTTTAAGGCTGTTTCTGTAAAGGGATTACAGTTAGAGTTTAGATTGCTGGTAATGTGTTTCAGCCTCAGAAATTTAACAATCACTTAAGACTTCATCGCAAGTTAATTAGAGTTCAAAATTTGACTAATAGTAAAGTTTCCTCTTCCTTAATCTGTGGTTTGTGAGCTTTTAAGATGTTCTCACAGCTTGCTTGTGCTGTGTCTCTGGAGTTTAAACCAGGTTAAAAAATAGATATCTGCAAGTAGGGGGGTTAGATCATGTAGCTGTGTAGCATTTATGTGGCTGTGTAGCACTTATGTAGCTG
>NW_024884711.1:15586327-15600767 GCF_019232065.1 Centrocercus urophasianus
ATGTAGCTGTGTAGCATTTATGTGGCTGTGTAGCACTTATGTAGCTGTGTAGCACTTATGTAGCTGTGTAGCATTTATGTAGCTGCTAGGGTTCTCCTCTCCAAATTGGTTCTTTAATCAGGACCTAACGTAGAGAAACACCAGGAGACTGAGAATGGTACGAGTTGTGCTGGATCTCATTAGGTATGTGCTGTCTGAGTAGGTGCTCTCCGCGAGCTGTATAATCTGGGCCATAGGTTTTTAAACTTTCTTTTTTAATTACTTTGACACAGCATAGGTTTTCCCTCAGCTATTAAAATGAGAAAAGAATATACATCTACGTGTAGTGAACATACATATGTTTAGTTTAGGGATCCGAAGGACCCCTGTGTCAGAAGGCGTATGGGGATGATGCACAAGGCGTCACTGTAGCAGCATTCTGGGAGAGCCAGGCAGGAGTGCAGGTGTGGGCTGGTGGTGTGTGTAAGTAAAACTGGAGTGTAAAGAAATGACGACTGTATACGTAAAGCTCTTCTTTTCCAGAAGAGGAGTAAGTGGAGGTGGTAGTAGTAAATAAAACCTACGGAGATTAGTTAAAGAAAGCTCTCCGTTTAGGTATTTTTGCCTCACATGATCTTACAGCATCAAAAACCACAGAAGGATGAAGGAAATGGATGAAGTACTCGGCGGGTGAGCCAATTAATACTAATACAGAAAAATTCCAGCAGCGGTCCCTGGTAACCGGTGGGGGTTGGAGCTGAGGCTGCTGTAGGCCATCGATCACCGTGAGCTCGCCTTGTGTGTCTGCAGGCAGTCGCACCGGCGCGGTGTCGGCGCGGGCGGCGCGGCCGGGCCGGCCGTCAGCAGGTGGGCAGCGCTGGGCGGCGCCTTAGGCGGCTGCGGCCGGCAGAGGGCTCTGTGCGCCCGCCCATGGGCCGCGAGGGGGAAGGGAGCGGCGCGGGGGCGCCGGGCTCGGTCTGGTAAACAGACCGGGAATTGTGGGCTCGGGCCTTTTCCTCAGGCTTTGCACCAAGCCTGAGATCAGATGACTCAGTCCGGACTCATTATTTTAATAGCCTACAGCTAGTTCACATAGCAGCGGGAGTCCACAAAAAAGGCATTTAATTGTTGAAACTCAAACTGGTACATTGTAACTGCAGATTATAGTATTCGGATTTAAGTGATTCAAGTAATTTATAAAGCTTTTGCACAAGCAAACAAAGTTAAAATGCTGATATTGTAATAAAAGTAAATAAAACATTCTTTTGTGCGTTAAGACCCAATTAAAGAGCATGATTTCATTTAACAAACTTAAAACAGGCAGGTGATATGTGCCAACATGACTACAGCTGTGTTTTACATTAGGAAATTAATTAAAATAGTCATTTATACTTTTTTCCACTTACAAGCGTCAGGCCTTTCTGTATTACACCATCTATTTTCTCTTCAATCATTGTGTTAGGGCGCGTTTATAATCCATGGTAGCAGGCTGCACTGTTTTTCCTGGCCTAATGAAAACCCGGCTCTATGCAATAATGCCGGCGAAGCGAAGCAGATCAAACGGCACGGGAGGAACTTCCCTGCTGTCTGCCGCTCAGATGGCCGGCCCTTCTTCCGCACCCTCACGGGGCTTCACTCCGAGCTGAGGTGGGAGAGTGGCTGCCGGAAAGGGGAGCAGTGTCTGTCAGACCCAGCGAGACCCGGGGGTTCACTGCTCTCCCAGACAGGCCTGGACCTGGTGTGATAGCACTCCCTGAGACTCCTGGGATAAACGAGTGGGACACAGTTTCAGAATGCAAATCTCCTTCTTTTTGTACCTTACAGCTGAATAATGGGACCTCGGGAGCTGTCCTTGATTCTTAGGTACAGTTTTTTTTCCCCTGATGCAGTGATTCCATAATGAACTGTTAACTTAGTCATTGATTCCTCCCATGCAAAACAGCCTCAAGTATAGAAAGGTGAATTTTAGAAGTAGCATGTAAGTACAAAAACAAGCATGTTCCTTCTGCATAGAAGAGTAAAAATGTGAGTTATGGTTATCTTCTTTCTCTGCTTTCCCTCACCTGCCTTCACCTGAAGTTTCTTGCCTTTTAGGAGCTGTCTTTCCCATCAGCTCTTTTACAGATGTGTGACTAATTACTGTGGAGTTCGAAGCGCCGGGAATGTTCGGTTTGCCATTTCAGCAAGGGTGGGCTGTTAGCACGTTGCTATCATCCTTCCAAACAACTCAAGAATCTGAAAATTTGGTTTATTAAGACCAGACATTTCACATTCCTAATGTTAAGATTGCTGCAATTTTCCATTATAAGCTTCACCCCACCCAGGCCTCTGAATTCAGATTTATAACTCATTTTTTAAAAAATGTTTTCCATCTAAATCTTAGCTTAGATTTTAAGCTCGGGGCAGCATCTTTTGAACAGAATGCTCCTTGTCAATGGAAGGGTTGTATTTTGCATCGAGTGTTTTCCCAGGTAGGTGTAGTGTTTGTTTAAACAGTGACTGCATCATAAGAGTCTTTGGGGTCTCTGTATTGAAAAGGCAACCAACTTTTATAGGTTTTAAGAGTGTGTTTGTTATGCAGGTTATTATTGCCAGAGTTTATTTTTGTTGTGTTTCTCTGAATGGGTATCCTGGATTTCATACTGTAGTGGTGCTGCTGGTGGAGCCGCTGCTGGCAGTATGTGACACATTTGTGGAAGACTGAACAATGTGTTGGTTATTGTGTCCAATTAATACTGTGTAAAACATTGAAGTCTGACTGATTTATGTACTTGATATTTGACATCCTCGTAGCTAATAAGGAATGTTTTGTGATAGGATCTATTTTTAAATTCTTCCTTGATGAATCTGTCTTTGGGTGTTGACTTGAATTCACAGAGGAACTTGGTGTGAAATGACACAGGAATACCATGACTTAAATGGAACATTACAAGAGTGAAATATTTGACATTTCGGCTCCCTGCTCCTTGAAGTCCCTGAGGCATCAATAAAGCCAAACCAAGTCCAGCAGTAAAAGTGGATGTCACAAATACACAGATCTGTAGATTGACTGCGAGAAGCTGATTTACTTAAATAGTTATAATAAATTCTTCAAGAAGGAAAGAGGGTGGACCGGTAATGGAAAAAATACAGTATTTTAGGTTAAGCACATCTGAAAGTAAAATGTCCTACTGGAACTAGGCAATTTGACAGTACTTGAGCCTGTGCAGTGAGCCAGAGCACGGCTGGTACACTACTTAAGTCCTACACCAGAACTATTTTGAGATACGAGTCAAACTTAGGAGATGCAGTGCCCCTATTTCTTATTCCATGGGCAGTGTAGTTTCATCTTCTTCACACAGACTGGGAATCCATTGAAGCTTCACATTTCTACAAATGAAAAAAACAAAACTATTTAACTCCCCTGCATTCTCCTCCCTCTTAAACAAATGTTTAATCTTCACTCTGCCTTCAAGAATTTTGCACTTTGTTCATGTTAAAGCACAGAATAAAAAATAAAATAAAAAGAAAAGACAAGAAAAGAAAATAAAAAAAAAAGAAAAGACAAATAGCGATATTTAAATCATTTAAATTGAATAACTGATATGATGAGAGTATTCCTACGAAGACGCTATCAGCATTCTTTCGTGAGATCATCTGTAGTCACTATAGTTATTCTTGCTCAGAAAATAAGTTTGTTCTTTTTCTTTGTGAGATGCAAGTTTTAAAAGTGACAGTGTGCCTTTTTGAAGTGGTGCTTTAAAAAACTTATTTCAATGTATGCATGTATCGTACTGGAAGAACTCTTATTAGTCACACTTTGTATTTCACATTATTGATGTCTACTGAAATTCTCATTTTGAGCCATCTAACATTTTATGGCAGTGACGTTACTTTTTTCTATATTAACTAGGATATGAACCAAACTGTAAGGATTTATGGAGTTATATCTAACAATTAATTAAGCAGTAATACATACAATATGTTGGCTAGAAGCAGGCAGTGACTTGTTGTTCATTAATGACCGTAAGTAAAGCCGAGGTTGATGAGCACCCTAATAAGCCAGTTAGTAAATGCAGGGAGGATGATTTCTGAAATGATGACTGCAGAGTTACATCAGAGGCAAAGGATTGCTGCAGCATTCTGAAAATCTAGCCCCAATGAGAGAGAGAGCCTGCAAGATGTTTCACACCATCCGAGTGCTTCTTTTCTGCCAATGGCAAAACTTCAGAACTAGTTTGATAGAGAACAACTTGACGTAGAGGTAAAGCACAGCATAGTTAATGCTGTGATAGGATATGGTTGAGAGGGTTGTTGCAGCTCTGTAAGCTCTTATTTATTTGTAACAGAGGTGACAAACAAGCAGTGCCTTCAGCCTCTCTCCATGGAAATTGCAGAATTTGGAAGTTGCAGACAGATTATAGCTCCTTTCTGTAACTGCTTCAATTCAAAGTAGAGTAGAAAAACTGGGAAAAGAGTGGGAGGAAGAGAAGAAAGAAACAAATATGTTTCTAATGTTTTAGAAATTACTGTTGCTCTCAAGATGATTTCTGATTTTGCTCCTTTTAAGCATATCGTTTGTATTATTTTTTATTTTAACAACAGCAGAAAGCATTTGTGGGCTCTTCCTCAAGTCCCATCAAGTCTAGGGCATAAGTGACAGATTTTTATTATGAAATATCTGAAATAAGATTGCATCTTTCCTTAGTGCATTGCTGTTCTAATGTTGTCTATGCAGTGTACATTTTTTCTGACAATGTTAAATGTATGTATATATTTAAATCAAGCATAGTCCTGAATTTTGCATTTGTTACATGACCCACACAAACTAAAGGAGGGAAAGAGACAAAAAAACACTTTGCTTTAAAAATAAAATTTCTTTTTGGAAGGGTTGGAACATTTGTTTTCAAGTAAACAACTCTTTTTATGGTGGGGAAATGTACAACTCTGGCTTTGGGTTCTGTTTTTCTTTAATTAAAGATTACTTTGGTGCTCTGTGAAAAGATGACAAGGTGGAATTAGTGTTAAGTGTCCAATTAACAGAATAGAGGGGAGAAAAGCAGAACAAAAAATAAATCTTTGCAAAACACACAATATCAGTGTAGAAAAATGGGAAGGTAGGGCTTAGGTCCAGATCTACATTAACTGAAATATGAAATGTAGCTCACACGGAAGGTTTTGTTTACTCACAAAATCGAGGAACACTAAAGTCCTCCCCAGTACTTTTAACTCCACTTGTATTGATCAACAGCAAATAAACACGAGTTTTACTGGGGCAAGTACATGGCTTAGGATGACTAGATAATTGCTGCATCACTGTTATTCATTTGGAGTGAGAATGGATTGTTTGGCATGTTACCATTAGCTCCACTTACACGTATCTAAATGTGAAATTTCTCAATCTAATAAATCGATTTTCCATGCTAGATCCACAGAACATGTAGTTGGTGGATATTTTATTGTGCCTTATAAGAACATGTGATGAGCAGACAAAGAAAGGAAATGCACTGAAATCTTGCTCACGTTGGGCAGATTTCCTAAGGTTGCACCCTTGACTCTACTGATGGCGGTATGAATATGGCTGCATGTTGTGCTTTTATCACTGCTGCAGCAGAAGTGCAGCGCAAACTCTGCTTTTAGCCTTTTTCTAAGGGTTAAGTGATAATAATAATCTCTGATACATCTGCTGAATATGCATGTATTCAGAAAACTGTTATTACAGTATATCTCATGGTGATAATAATTTTAACATCTTGAATCAGCATGTTGAATAATGAAAAACGAAATAATTGTACCATCAGTAAATTATTATATAAATACCAGTAATGAAATGAAATCTGATTCTGTCCTAAGATAGTCATTGGTTTGTCAGAACTATTCCTTACTTACGACATAAAAAGCTTTCAATGTGAATAAGTACTGAGAATGAATGCTGAATTCTTTTGTAAGACCTGATCTCATGAATGTTGCCTTGCTGAAGAGCATGGATGCCTGGCATTTCTGTAACGTATCTTGGGCTGCAAAGGTTTCTTGTCCTGAAACTTAGAAATGCCCTTTAGTTACATGTTTGGTCTGCTTAGGGTAAGTGAAATACAGGTCTGGGGGAATCACTGAAAGGGATTATTTCATGGTCTTTCTTCCCCATTTTTGGATGCTTTTTGTGAAATTGGAAAAAGACAGTCAAAAAGAAACTTCACATAAATGGTGTGTTTTAGCAGGATGTAGATACTCGTGAAGGAATGGGTGATTAAGCACATGTCTTAATTGGGCTTTGTCGCACTGGTATTTCGTCTTAGGGTTTTGCTAAAACTGTATTGGAAGATTTCTAAAGAAAAAGGTGATTGATAGCTTCTGTGAAGCAGCAGATTTTTTAGTGTTTTTTGCAGAATGCTTCTGTTTCCTCCAGACTACAAAGGATGGCATGTGAAAGTGCTCGCAGGGGGGCTCATCAAATAATTTGAATTATTAGGTGGTATGAGACTTGCTCATATGTTTGTTTCCTCGTTATTGCATAGTGTACAAGGCATTACTGGGACATGGATTGTCTTTGCTTTGTCTCAGTTTCATGAAGTTCAACAGAGAAAAGGCTTTCATCCTTGCCAAGAGACAAGACAGCTTACTGCTGAGCTCCTGCGGTTTGGATTTCATCAGAGTTCTGCTTAACCCAGTAATAGTTCAACTTAGCAATTGTCTCCTCTTCCCAGTATTAGCAATACCAAACCTTACTGCTTTGTCTTTGCGTGTCCTGCCTCGAGAGATGGATCCTCCTAACACCTCTTCATAGTAGAGGTCTCCTGAAGTTTTAAAATACTGTACAACTAGAGTTACTTCCAGCCTAAACTTAACATCCTCACCTCCTCCTTTCTCTTAGAAACATGAAGACCAAAAACTGCACAAAAATCTTGAAACAAAAGTGGAAATAAGATTAAGGGGAAAAGCACTGTGCCCTTATAGATGTAAAGCATAGCAAGAGAATTAATGTGTGGCTTTCAGTATGTAGTTAATCTGGTCAGTGGCCATCGGTTGAGTCAATATTGACCCCTCTTGAAACGAATATAATACACAAAACGTGATGCAAATCCGTTGTAAAGCAGATGAGACCTTTTTCTTCTTTTTTCCTTTTTTCCCATTCAGTCTTAAAGTTGATCAGCTGTCAGGTTAAGGAGCAGCCTGAGGAAATCTGAGTGATAGAAGCTTAGCCTCATGTTCTTGTGCTTTGGGAAAAATGACAGCCTATTCCCAGAGCAGGTTGGTGAAATTCAGCAAACACAATAAGCTTGATGTCAATGTAAGCATTTTTCCATAATTAATTGTGTGATAATGAGAAAAAGGGTCAGAACTAGTTCTGTTCCGCTGCTTTTTCATGTTATGGGCTGGACAATAAGTCACTGGTGAGGTTGAGAGTAGGAAATGTGTATTACTGACAGGTATCACTGTTGTTGTTGTGAAGAAGAGGAAAGAAATGTCTTTTGCCTCAATCACCACACCATTAGTATGAAGGTACGTTCTGTAGGACAGTCTGTTTTTATGATGCCATTGCCCTCAGTATGTGAATATGAGTACAGAATGCTTAAATTGTCTCAGAATTGAGCATCTGAAAAGGTTTATGATAAACTAACTCTGACATCATGATGTGAGTCATGATGGGGCATAATCTCGAAACAGTACGTGCTAGTATATTTAGTTCATGGAAATTTCTGTGAGTGCATTCTTCTTCTGTTCACTTTTCATTTCGAAGTTGTTTTTTGGGATACAGAGCTTGGGAGGAGGAGAACTTACTAATGTTGCAGAGCTTTGATTTTAAGACTTTCGAAATTTGAATGTTGTCTCTGCTTTTTTGTGACTTTCATGCTGTTAACAGCAGCTAATGCTGATGTATTATGTTGCCACCTATATGGAAGGTTGGGCAACGCTTTCCATTATAAGACTGTTCAGTTGCTTATATTGTTGCCAACATTCAGCTGTTTGGGCTGAAACTTTCCATGCTGGGTGTTTCCTTCAGGCTGAATTTGTTGGGAAAGTTTCAATAAAAATACTCAAACTATTCTAGGGAATGAGAGCGAGGGGAAATACTCTATTTTACTTGTGTTTATTGAAGTTTGCTGCAAGCAATTGGTTCAGCAATCATAGCCCCTGTGTGCTTTGGAGCAGGGATTTGAATTATTAGGAAGGTGAAAGGGAGAAGGGAGAAAAAGTATGAGTAAAAGAGATTTTTTTTCTAAGGAATGGGCTCCTCCCTGATACAGTGAGGCACCTATAAAGAGGCACACAAAGCCCATGCTTGTCAAAATATGACTGGGGAATGACTGGGAATTGAACAGTTATTCTTCTTGTTCCACTGTGCCTACATGGTGTACTGGGCTTGGAGAGAGAGAGGGCTATGAGGTGCAAACAGAATCCTGTGCAATAGGGAACCATGGCTGTAAAATCTGTTTAGTGTTGAAACTGAATAGCAAGGTTCTGGGTTTGACACTAAGACTTGAAAGCAACAGGAGACTGACTCAGCAAGGAGACGGGACGGATCAGAAGATAATGGGAGAGACTATTAAGGAAGGTGAGATATAACCTTAGTAGTCTTAAGACAACCTGTTTTAGTTACAGTTCATTGTCTGATTCCCATACATCTTGTGCAATTAAATGAAGCAGAGAAATTGTATGCAGTCATGTAAGATCAATATTCAACCATAATTGTTTCATTTCTGTGCACTTGATGTTGCAGCCATAATGTACATTCAATGTGAAAATTAGAGCTTTAGTCAGAAATATTGTTCTACACCCATCATTAAAATGCTTATATTATAGGCTTTGAAGGGCATGGCCATTGTTAAGCACAAATATAACATAATGTTTCAATTAGAATACTGAAAAATGTTTCATTTAATCTATTTAAACAAGATTTCTTTTTAAAAGCTTAGTACTGCCAATGCTTCCGCAAACATATAAGAGATTATTTGGATCTGAAAAGGTTAATTTCATACTTCACATATCAGGAACTGAACCTCTCGACAGATTCTGCCTTCCATCTCTCTCAAGTTGACAGTGGAGACAACAAATGACGTTTTGGAACATACCCAACATGCTTAGCCCAAATGGGAGTGAGTTAACAGGACAGGGAGAAGTTTCACATTTTCCTGATTTTTGTGGACCTCAACCAGACTAATTATACCTGAATATTATTTTAACATTGTTATTCGTGGCTGAGTTCATTAAATAACAGCATTCATGCCTGGTGCATTTTAACATCTCATGCTTGAGGTTATCATCCAAATTCTCAAGGATTTATAATGTTGCCATAACATTTTCGTAAGGAATAACGCTTCCCATCCAGAAGCAAGCACACATCATACTGCAGATTCCAAACGTAGTGAATTAGATGTTTCCTGGTGAGCAGGAACATGTTCACCAGGCCATTTTATTACTGCTTTTTTTTTTTTTCTTTAATGAAATTTAGAATTCTGTTTGGGGACTATTTTGCTAATAATATCTCTACCCTGTTGAGAGAAAAGAAATTTGAAAGTGAACTGTTACTGTGGATATCTTCTTTTTAAATATTTACTTAATAAAAATGCCATATCTATGTTTGACATGATGCATTGTCTCTGTTACAAAGAAGATAAGCTGTCATGCCATATACCTATTTATTAATGTCTGCAGATTGCGTGTTGATGGTACATATCATGGCAAAGATCCACTTATTAATGCCTTCATGGTATGGTTGGACAGGATACATCTTTATTATTCTAAGGATACTTGAATTTTTATGCTGCTGCATTGCAATACCTCGGTTGCTTTTTCAAACAAGCTTAGATATCCAAACATGGAGATACGGACCAATTTTGTCTTTCATATTTGACAAATATGTCTAAAAGCCCCCCCTTTTTTTCTTTTTTTTTAAATTCCCCTCCTGTTCCTTATGAATCTCTCACCATTCCACAAGAGCTGTTTTTCTTAAAGATCTCTGGTGTTCGCTCATAACCAGCGGGTGTTGTGAGCAGTCACAAAATGTTGGCTTTCCATGAATACAGTGATTCACATTAATTGAAACTGTTGGTTGAGTCTGCAGAAGAAATCAGGCTGTCTCGTAGCACCATGTTGCAGATTGTGTGGTTTGTATTACGTTTTGCTGTGAGACCCAAGGTGACCCGATGGTCAAAACGGTGGCACTGCTTCTCACCTGTGCGTTCCTGTTTTTTTTCGCTTTATGTGAAATCATTACAATACTGCAATCTGCAGAATCACTTGGTCCAGCCAGCCTGTAGCCTGCTTCTTCATATCCTGACTGGTGTGATCCCTTTTCTCAGGTCTGCTGCTAACTGTACATCTACTTCCCAGCTCTGTGCTGGTTTTGGGACGTTGATCAGGGGCTGCTTTCACGTCACTCAGTGGGCCATTTGGTGGGAAATAGATTTATTGTGTACCAAGAACTTGATAGAGTTGGTAGGCTACCTCTTCTCACAGAGGTTCCCAGCACCTGTCCCTGCCACCTGCAACAACTCAGCATCCTCAGCATTTCTTCCAGAGTTGTTCTCTGGTGCCAGTTCCACCCATAAGTCTACATCATTCTTAGGCTTCACCGAGGAGACTGTAACTATTGAAAGAAAGCCAGGTTGCCCTTAGTCCCATACAAATAATTTTTGTATTTGCTGGTAGTTTTTGTTGTTCTGTTTCCTTACTGGATTTGCAAATATGAGTTTCTAGGTGACAGCTGGCTCCAGGGCAACTGAGCATATAGTCTGCACAGAAGCTCTCACTTATCTGATTACATCCTTCATAACTTGTCAAGGTTGTAAGCTCATCATTTAAAGCTGGGATCTTGGCTAAAAGCTGGCTTTCTGTGAAGTCAGAGAAACCTTTGAGCATGTGGATGTGGCATTGAAGGATGTGTAGTAGTGAGTATGGTGGATATGGGTTGGTAGTTGGACTGGATGATCTCGGAGGTCTTTTCCAACCTTTATGGTTCTATGTAACTTAAACATTCTGTATCACATGCTATTGTATTGTTTATTGACAGGCATGGCTTGTGTCTTGGCATAAAAACATAGGACAGAAAATATATGCAGAAAGAAGATAATTTTCTTTGGGCTGTCTTTATGCGAATCCTTCACGGTGGCTCCTTGAAAGTTGATGGAGGAGTTTGTGTTCTTGAAGTCTGTATGTTGTGGAGGAACTTGTCATGGCTGATTCTGAAGCTCCAGTTGGTCACTGAGAGCATTACCTAAAAGCTGTCTTGATGACAGCATTTGAAGTCTCTCATGCTCTCAATTGTGCTTGTTACAGGTTTATGACTGATGCAGCTCGACGTGAGCAGGAGTCTTTGAAGAAAAAGATTCAGCCGAAACTCTCTTTGACTTTGTCAAGCACGGTGTCCCGTGGGAATGTATCCACTCCACCTCGCCACAGCAGTGGAAGCCTTACTCCTCCTGTCACCCCTCCAATCACTCCTTCCTCTTCATTTCGTAGTAGTACTCCAACAGGTAAGCGTATACCATTTTGCTTATTCCCAAATCAGCTTGCGTTTTTTCTGTGTGGCTTTTGAGAATATTTATTTAGAGAACAGGTAGGCGCTGAACACTTTTATCTTATCTCTGTTGGAGGCATTAATGTCTCTGTCTACTCAGTCTAGCAGTTCCCATGAATTATGCATTAGTATCTTTTACAGTTTTGATTGAAATCAGCCAGCAGAACAGACTGAAAAGTCAGCACATTTGTCAATAACCAAGTCATCCTGATTTTCCCAGGTATAAAAGTCCTGGGAAGATTTTTTTCACCACTTGAAGAAACTGAAAGTTGCTTGCTGTGTTGAGCCAGATCTCTCGACCAAGTCATTCTGTTTTATATTAGCTAGAGATCTTGTTTCAGACAGTAGTGATACATTGCAAGTTAAATTTCATTTTTTCAATTCTAAAAATGTAGACGCTTATATGTCATGTCCCACCTATGAAGGGGGAGAGGGGTGAACAGATTTGTAAATTTTCCCATTAGATTAATGTTAAGAAATATTCAAGGTCAAAGCACAGTCATCAATTTTAATGAAAATCTCTGTACTACAATTATCTTAAAAGTATTGGCACTCTTACAGTTATCTGTCTAAGCTGTGCAGCTACACTGTGACTTCATAAGAAATTGAAATTGGCTTTGTGTTACTTAACATTATGAAAAAAAAAAAAGAAAAGGAGGGAGGTGTTGGCAGGGGGAGAGAAAGGGAGGCAAACAGAGAGAGATCACTTGTCCAGCGTTGTGTCAGCCAAAGTATTGAAGTCTCTAAGACTCCCAGGGCTTCTCTCAGGCATCCTTACAGGGATTTGCCATTGCAAGTCTACTGATAAGTCTACAGCAGATGAGTTTGCAGTAAATAAGTTTGCCATATACAACTTTGCAGTCAAAACTTATGCAGCAAGATGGGAGTTGTGGACAAAGCAGTGCCCTCCTGGCTACACAGGGCTTCCTTTGCTAAACCAAGTGTTCAGCCTTCTGTTTGTTGTCATGGCAATGGTCTTATCTTGAAAGTGTTTGAGATAATTTCAGGTGTACCACAGAGAAAGTGTTTTTTTGTTGGTCTGCTACAATCTGTGCGGTTTTGTAATAAATAGAATCAATATATTCCTCTCAGTAAGAAATAGCATTAGTATCCCTGCTTTGATAAATTGCCTTGCCATGTATTTTGCATAAGCTATTTAACATTTTGGTATTAACAATTAAATGAAAAAGGTGTAATGTTCCATGTGCCACTCTCTAAGTTCAGAAATAAATAGTGTCCCTGAATATGAAAAAGGGAAGTGTGTTGGATATAGCTAAACAATGAAGCCTGAATGTAATACAAAGAATTTAACAAGTAAATTTTTCTTAATTGTCTCCTCTTTGGAATGAACTGATTCACATCCTTTAATACAGATGTCAAGGAATTTCTCCTTCCTTTTGGTTTTTTTTCAGCTTCTACTGAGTAGGCTAATTCATGATGTGGTCAGTTAGCACAACTTCGAATGTCAGGACCACTAGTTAACTGTCTGTTGTTTGAAATACACTCCATTAAACACTAAAGAAAGTTTATACTAAAATAATTCTATTTTTGATATTTATATAAACTTTCAATCTTTTAAAGTTATTCAGAATGTTAACTGAGTCCTACTTGCCAGGCTATAAATAACAGCAGCTTCCACTTTCTGCATTCTGTGTTATAATTTTCCCCTTGGAGCCATATTCCAAGGTTAGAATTTGGAATAGCCCGGTAGCAAAAACAACATATAAAACAGATATTCTTTCTTGAAGATGTTTGGTTTCTTTAAAAACAAACAAACAAAAAAGCAATTATTAACTGAATTATATTTCAGCAGAAACTTCCCACCTCAGAATTTCCATTTTTGTCACCTTACAAATTTGTCTGGACCTAAAATAAGCAGTGCAATTTTTCTGATAACGATAGAATTTCTCCTAGCATTTTCTTGGCATGGGATTTTGTTCTGTTATTGTGCTAACATACATGCAAATGTACACGTGTGTATATATGTGTGTATATATGTATATACACTCTAGATGTTCCCTGCTTGATCAGAGGAATTAGACCAGGTGACCTCCAGAGGTTCCTTCCAGCGCTAACTATGCTGAGACTCTGTGGTATGTAGAACACGTGCTCAGAGTCCCATTGTGGCTGAGTTTGTTTTCTTCATCCCTA
This sequence comes from Centrocercus urophasianus, assembly GCF_019232065.1. Taxonomy (NCBI): domain Eukaryota; kingdom Metazoa; phylum Chordata; class Aves; order Galliformes; family Phasianidae; genus Centrocercus; species Centrocercus urophasianus. Next base: position 15,599,955 of record NW_024884711.1, read on the forward strand.
TGCAGTGCCTGCATAGGGAGCCTAGGAAAACATCATCTGGGTAGGTGTTAACTGCTAGAACGCAAAATAATCATTGTCCTCATCATCCTTTACACCTGTACTTCATCAAAAAACATGGAAGAAAGAAAGCATTCCCTAAAAGCCGATGAGATGGCATGCAAATATCTGCATGTCCCTTAGCAGAGAATAGCTATCCTATATATGGTTTTTTGCCATTCTTTCTTGTGGTACAATATAGGAACCTTCTGGGTCCCATTTTCCAATTAGTGTCCTCCATTTAGGTTTGTTACTTGTCTTGGCTTCGCTAGATGTGGTGATGGTGTCTTGCATAAAATAGTCTGAACCTCAGTTATCTCAGTGTATGTCCCACCATTGCCTGATGCTGTTCAGCTACTGTTGTCATTTTTCAGCAAAGTGTTATTTCACGTAATGATCTCCCATCCACATATTGACCAGCTTTGAACCCATCATTAGCTTATGAAATTTGATAAGAAATAGTTGAGGTGGTTTGGCTGCAGGGAATGTTTGTTAAGCTTTGCAGTAAAAATGTATGCCAAAGGACTACAGGCCAAATTCTCAGACAGAGCTGAGCAGCTTCCAAGTTGACAATATACGTGCTGCAAACGTTGCATGTGTGTGTACACCACCTTCTTGTGTACAAGTGGCATGATTCACAAATGGCATGTTAGCAGAAATATGTAGTGAAGAAGTATGTTCTTGGAGGCTCTTTTCAGGTTATGAGGTAGACACATTTATCTGCAAACTCTGTGTGTGTGTGTGTGTGTGTGTGTGTGTGTGTGTGTGTGTGTGTGT